>NC_079435.1:11116788-11416788 GCF_903798145.1 Danio aesculapii | reverse complement strand
ATAACATCTGACCTTTGTTCACAATGTACCACACACTACATTGTCAAATATAAAATGTTTATTAACAATATAATGTAACAATAACTTATATCTGCAGTCAATTGGAAACTTAAACAAAATAACATGTCATCTAAAATTTCTTTTGTAACTGATGATAAATGTGCACTGCTAAGACCTTTAATAACGTTCTGCTTCACATTATTGTACATGGTGGGCATCACCGTAGCTGTGAGATGCGTTCTACATGGCATTTCGTAGCGCGGTTCTAGCACGTTAATTAAATGCTGAAAATCTGAGTTTTCTATCACTGAATAAGGTCGCATGTCCGCGGCTATAAATACTCCTATCGTGCTTGTAATTGCCTTTGCACGTGTTGAGTTGCTTGGAAGTTTTATTCCAAATGAAGACGGGAGAGTAGTTTGTGTTACACTTGTCGCTTTAACAGACATCTATGTTTTTGTGGTGCCTGCGGAGATGCCCGGCCATGTTAGTCGTGCTGCCGGTGGAATAATGTGGTATATGCACATTGCAGAGCTTGCAAACTGTGTTTTTTCTGTCGACAACATACGTTGTCAACATAACTCACTGGAAATCCAAAATACTTCCACACCGGCGACTTCAGTGAAAGAGGAGGGGGTTCAATTTCTTTCGATGGGTCTCCTGCGTCTGCAGTTGCCATGCTGTCTCGTGGCTGTTGTAGCTGTTAGGTTGATGCGCATGCGTGAGTTTTTTTCCGCTTGGCAAGTCAAGCTGCTGCTGACGTGACATAGGGGGCAGCATCGACGATTCCATTTTTTGATTCGATAATCGAGATTAAGCATGAATTTCGATCGATTTCGAAATCGAAATCGTGACACCCTTACCTATTATGCTTTTAATATGCTTAACGTCCGTGTAATGTTGCTGTTTGAGTATAAAAAAAGATCTGAAAGTTTACAAAGCAAAGTCACTACAAAAATATTGTATATACAGTACTGTGCTGTAGTTTTCAGCCCCCGGTTACATTTGTAGATTTAGTGAGGGTATAATGACATTATTTATTCACATTCTCTTTATTAAAATACAACCAGAAAATACAGGTACTAGTTTGATTTGTTTTTGGATCTAATTGTTTAGGTCATATGAAAGAGAGTTGAATGAAATGAAGGACGAATGAATGAAAAACACTGGAGTTTCTGTCTTTGTTTAATCTGCTTGATTTCTGTCAGAGTTGTCGTCAATATTGCTGGAATTGATGGGATTGTGAAAGTACTGACAGGTTTTAATTCGTTATGTAATTCCTACTAGAAAGCACCTAATTTGTAATGGTTTTATTTTTCAGCATGAGAATGATCCCAAACATGGTGCTAATGCAATGAAATCATATTTGGAGAGAAAAACAGACAGTCATGAAATGGCCTCCACAGAGTCCAGACCTGAACATTGTATACTGTATGTATAGGCAATATTATAGGCAGTATGAGAGTCACCTGAAGAATAAGAAAGATAGTACATGCTAAATTGCTAAATGTTAGATTTTTTAAAGTCTTAGGCCCCCAAAGCTGGTGGGGGACTTTTGCACAGTACTGTATATCAATAAGTATTGTTTTCGAACTTCCGAAAATGCCTCGATTTGTATTCCTGTATTTCACACAATATCCCATATTTATTTAATTAATTCCCATCTAAACAACGCTTTAAGTTGTGGTAATAGTGTGCTGTTTTCACCGTTTCACAGATATAAAATACTAATGTACATGTGGTTTTCGTTTCCAAGTAAAAGACCATTATTTTATTGATGTTTTGATTATTGTAGGTCACTCCTCACGGACTTATAGTGACGTTTCTTTCATCTTTCACTGGAGTGGTGGATTTTCTGCACCTTGACGAGGACAAGGCGTCTACTTACAGCCAAGGAGATGAGGTATGAAAATATTAAATTATTTTGGTTTGCTTCCATGAACTACATTTCTAATTTTGGTTTAAAGCTCTAAATGTTCTAGAAATGAACTAAAATCAATATTAAAAAATTATAATATTAATAAATAAAAAATAAAATATATAAATAATTAAATCTCTATAATAATAATGTTTAAATTAAGCATATTTAAAAAAATTTTTTACAAAAGCATAAAACTTGAATTGAAATGAAAACTGAAAATATGAAAATAAAATGATTAATATTTAAATATTTGTTAAATTGTAATTATTTAACATGTAAATTGTTTTCTTATTGATATTAGTTTCGTGCATAGTTTTGTATTTGTTTTGTTAATAGTAAGTAAAAAACAATAATACCAACTAAACGAAGCTAATACCAACTAAACAAATGAAGACAAAGTATAAAATTGTAGAATAAAAAAATGTTTCAAGTTTTTTTCGTTGATATTATAATAATAATAATAATAATAATAGTAGTTTTATTTTTAGCAGTTCATTTGTTTGTTAATAAAGTAAGAATTTGAAGAAATATTGAAAACCCCGAAGCAAAATTACAAAACTAAAATTAAAAAGAAAACTGAAAGTGTAGGAATATGAATATGAATATTTGAGTTTAGTTGTATTTTAATAATCGTTTTATAATGTATATTTTCGATTTTGTTTATTAGAATTTGTGATTTTTGTTTATTAGTTGTTTATTTAATTATATTTGTAGTTTTTTTTTTCATGTTAATTTATTTTATTTCTGGTTGTGTTTCTAATGCAAAATACACCATTGTAGTAAAAAGCAACTATATATATTACATTTTAATAAATTAACTAAATGTGTTTTTATATAAATTAACATTACACTCTAATGCATATAAATAATGCTAAAATATCAGTTTTTTTACGCATCTCTGCTGTTTTAGATATACATTTTTTGCTGTTGTGATTTGTTAGCTGTAATTATAATAGTTAATAATTTTATTTACATATTAATTTATTTTATTTCCAATTGTGATACTAATTCAAAATATACTATTATACTAAAAAGCAACTACTTTATATATTAAATTGAATATAAATAAAATGTACACCTTCACACTTTGATGCCTATAAATAATCCTAAAATGTGTTTTTGGAGTGACACGGTGGCTCAGTGGTTAGCACTGTTGCCTCACAGCAAGAAAGTCTCTGGTTCAAGTCCAGGTTGAGTCAGTTGGCATTTGTGTGTGGAGATGTTCTCCCCGTGTTGGCATGAGTTTCCTCTGGGTGCTCCGGTTTCCCCCACTGTCCAAAGACATGCGCTATTGGTGAATTGAATAGACTAAATTGGCCGTAGTGTATGTGTGTTCATGTGAGAGTGTATGGGTTTTTCCCAGTACTAGGTTGCAGCTGGAAGGGTATCCGCTGTGTAAAACATATGCTGGATAATTTGGTGGTTCATTCCGCTGTGGCGACCCCTGATGAATAAAGGGACTAAGCCAAAGGAAAATGAATTTATTTATTTTTTGATGCATCTCTCTGCTGTTTGTCAGGTCCTGGCGCGGGTTCTGTACATTCAGCCTTTGACCCACCAAGTGGGTCTCTCTCTGCGCAGTCATCTGCTGCCACCAGGCGGCGCTGTGCTGGATCTGCACGTCAGTGAGCGAGTGGGTGAGGTGGTGCAGGGCTGTCAGATGACTAGTTTACACCATTACTCAGGAGCCCTGATGAAGATGCTTGACGGTAACAGAGCCTTTGTGCATGTGAGTATAACGCTGATCATCATGTGACCACACACACACACTTTGTCAAATGCTGCAGTGTCTGCACACGTCTATACTCCAGCAGTCAGTGGGTGCTTTAAGCACAAAACCCCAGAGAGCAGTGCACGTTGGACGGGTTATCAAGGATGTACCGCTGGATTGCATCTCACTATAGTTGTTAAAGGTGATATTTAATTAGTCTTGTCTCTATCTTACGACTCTTTGGTCTTGAATCTATCAGGTATCATGTCACAGCGTCAGTACGCCGCTTCAATCAAACACAGAATTCATGCAAGAGTCCCGCGGAAAAAGTGATTGACAGGTGGTAATTTGTGTGTAACTTATCTTTATTTATTTAAAATTTGGTTATGGGTAAAACAAAGACTATGCAGGTCAGGTAGCGGAAACGGTAGGCTACAAATAATTAATTCACCGCTGCCTATGACGCCATTGTCCATCGCGATGTTTCACATTAGACATTGTACGCTGCCACACTGGTCGACATCGCCCAACCCTAGTTTCAAACCTTTGACTTTTTTTTTTATTCAGTTAAACACAAAAGTTCTTTTGAAGAAAGCTGAAAACCTGTAACCATTGACTTCCATAGTACTTTTATTATTTCATACTATGGAGGTCAATCATTCCTTGTTTCCACTAAACAATTCTGTGTTTAATATACATCTAATAGACATCTAGAAATGTCTGTAGAATAAATAACCCAAACTAGACTAGTCAAATATCCAGATTAGACAGAATTCAGTAATTTATTCCTGTGGATTTGATGACTAGTGTAGTTTTTGGCTTTTCTTATACTGTCTATTATATTTTTCACTGACAGCCCAAATTTACACTTGTTTTAGCCAAAGACATTTATGTTCAGACTTCTTTTAAACAAAAGGTGCTTGCTGGGTTTCCAGTTCCCTTCAATATGTCTTTTAGGTTTAAAAGAAAAAAATAAACCGTAAAGGTTTGGTATAATTGGTGATTAAATTTACATTTTTAAACTTTTAAAACCTCAGTGAAACAGTGGATTGTGACTGTTTTGATTGAGAGTGATTCAAACTTGATCCAAGCACCACCTGCTGGAGAAAAATAGAGAAATACAACACTATATGTATGGGTCAAAGACTAAGGCCCAATCCCAATTCTACCCCTTAGCCCTTCCCCTTATCCCTACTCTTCGTTTTGTGCGTTCACATCAAGGGGTAGGGGTGTCCCAATTCTCTTTAGCTTGAAGGCGTAGGGCTAAGGGGAAGGGGTAAATACCCCTTTGAACGAAGATTTTTCTAAATTTCATGATCTATAATCCCTAATAATAACTCCTGTATAGCAGTCCCACAACATTCTGACACTCAATGAGTCACTGGAATACCCTGTCAGAAAAGTCTAGTGGCTGGGAATGAGCTTTTTATGGTGTCTGCTAGAATGTTAATGTTGTTTTTGTGTGTTTACATAGATTAATTTCGCCATGGTGTAAATACACAGTATAGTTACGAGCTTATTGTCACATTAGATCATTATGATAACATAAGATATGCCTTCAGTGATTTCCTGAAGATAAATACTAAAAAATAAAGCAGCTGGAATAACTACAGCAGTCGCAGTCGTCTGATCTCATATGAAGCAAGAGATCGCGATATGATATGATGCCTTGTGCAGGTGCTGTAGTGCTGTACCAATTCTTAGGGGTACATTTTGAAGCCTTTCCCCTTCACACTTGGTTTTAAGGGCCAAGGAGGTGGGGTAGGGTACAAAAATAGAATTTGGATTCGGCCTAAAAGTGCCTTAATTATGGTTTTTATACTTTTACCACTATCCTTCACCACTAGTTTGTATGCATTTTTCCAGGATTACTCATTCTTTTCTATATTTTAAAGGAATTGTTCACCCAAAAATGAAAATGGTCATCATTTACTTATCCTCTACTTGTTCTAAATGCTGTTTGAGTTTCTTTCCTTTTTTTGAAGACAGAAGAAGCTATTTTGAAGATTGTTGGAAATGAGCAGCAGCCATTGACTTGGTACTGTTACTATAGACCTTTTTCTTGGCTGCTGCATGGAGGGCGCTATGGCGACCAGCGTCTTCCGGGAAAATGTTTAGAACTTCCATTTATAGCATATACCACCAGTAATCTGCGATCCGAAAATAGGTTTAAATAACGTTTTGAGTGGATTACAATGTGTTTTTGTGACACACAACTTTGAAAGGTGTGTGTTAAAGCCGTTATAATCTGTCAGATGTGGTTCAAGCGTGAGAGAAAAACGTTCTCCTAGTTCAGGTGTCTTCCGTCAAAAAAACTGTGTGTGTGTGTGTATGTGCGTGTATGTGCGTGTGTGTGCGTGTGTGTGTGTGTGTTTCCTCGGCCTGTCAGCTGTTAGCTCAGCGGTTCTTCAATTCAAACACACACACATAACCTACACACACAACACTTCACTGCATTATAGAGCAAACCAGATTACTGGCATGGAACTTAACAGGTATGTAAGTCATGCAATTTGCAAAAATGTCCAATAAAAGTCAGTGACTGGTACTCTGCTGGCTGATTTGCATGTTGGTTCTAATCGGGAGCCATTTATGTTTCATTTAGTTAGTGTGTGCTGTGTAGTATTTTCCATGGTATGGGTTTTTCTGTCATTTCAAAACGCCTCTTAATTTTCACTTTGTGCCAGTCTTTCAATCAATGTGTCAGTTGGACAGGACGTGTGTGTGTGTGTCAAACATTATGGTGAATTACATTCGGCTGGTTATATATTTGAAAAAAGACAGAAACTGTTGACTTTAGCGATTGCGAGGCTCCATTTAAACAGCACAAAGATGCAGTCTGACAGACTTGCAGCAGTTATTTTCTATCTCATTTGCATTTTTTTTAAATAATCAGTCCAGTAGGTTGCGCTGATCGACAGCAGTGTTAGTTTAAAGACGTTAAAAGCAAGTAAAACAGGTTAAAACTATCGTTTCAAAGCTGTCCAAATGTGACTGTTTGCATGCATCAACTGCCGCACGGAAGTTCTTAACATTGTCCTTGCGCGTACACGCAAAGCATAATGGGTCATTTGCGTTCTAAGAAAACGGTCTATTGTATTTTGTTCCTACAATGGAAGTCAATGACTGCTTTTTTCCCAACATTCCTCAGAATATCTTTTGTGTTCAACAGAAGTAAGAAATTCATAGAAGTTTAGAAGTTTAAAAGTGAGAATTTAGATTTTGGGGGTACTATCCTTTTAATAGGAATAAGTCAGGATAAGTATGCAATTTAATTTTGACAAATAGTTTGTTCAAGCTCCAAAACAACAATATTAGCAGATATTGTTATATATAACAGCCATCTCTACTACAAACATGCACATCTAGTCTATGAGTCTGACGGAGTTTGTTTCGCTTTTCTCATGCAGAAAAACCTGCTGAAGGAGTCCAAAGAAGAGCTCAACACAAACCACTTGATGTCCCAGACTGAGCATATTCTGAGGATCATGAATTACAGTCCAATAGAGCAGATCTACCAGGCCACGCTCCGCTGGTTGGTTTTGAGTAGGGCTGGGCAGAAAGATAGTTTGAATCGATCCTGCAAATTCCAAAATGCATCACTATTCTCTGTTGAATTGATTCTGAGCTTGATTTATTTATTTATTTATTTATTTATTTTTAGTTTAACGCTAGTTTTTAACAGAGGATGACATTCTAAGCTGTTTTTGATCAGCAGATGGCGCTCTGTTTTAACAGCAGATGGCGCTGTATGCTAGTTTTAATAACACATGGTGCTCAAGGCTAGTTTTAACAGCAGATGGTAATTTAGTATAGTTTTGATCAGCTGATGGTGTTCTGGGCTAGTTTTGATCAACTGATGGCCGTTAAGGATAGTTTACCAGCAGATGGTGCTCTAGGCTAGTTTTTAACAACAGACGACGATCTTGGCTAGTTTTAACAGCAGATGGTGCTCTAGGCTAGTTTTAACAGCAGCCAGCAATCTAAGCTAGTTTCGAAAGCAGATGGCAATCTAGGCTAGTTTTAACAGCTGATGGCGCTCTAGGCTAGTTTCGACAGCAGATGGCACTCTTGGCTAGTTTTTGACACCAGATGGCACTATGCTAGATTTAACAGCAGATGACGCTCTAGGCCTGTTTTAACAGCAGATGGCGCTCTAGACTAGTTTTAACAGCAGATGGCGCTCTAGACTAGTTTTAACAACAGATGGCGCTCTAGGCTAGTTTTAACAGCAGAAAGCGCTCTAGGCTAGTTTTAACAGCAGATTGCGCTCTAGGCTAATTTTAACAGTAGATGGCGCTCTAGGCTAGTTTTTAACAGCAGATGGCGCTCTAGGCTTGTTTTAACAGCAGATGGCGCTCTAGGCTTGTTTTAACAGCAGATGGCGCTCTAGACTAGTTTTAACAGCAGATGGCGCTCTAGGCCAGTTTTAACAGCAGATGGCGCTCTAGGCTAGTTTTTATAAGCACACTCAAATGCTCACAAGGAAGAGCTGTCATGGTATGGTCATGGTAGTCAGCTTTTATGTCATGAAATGACTGTAAACACGGCTCGCTATGAACATTCTTGTAATTCACTTCAATTAATGATTATTATAGGCTCAAGTGGTATTTTTAGGGAATTGAATGCAAGCAGAATAAGTAAATCCCACAGCGCCATCTACTGTTTCAAACTCAGCTCAGTTCTGATTCGAGATCATAGTGATGCATTTTGAAAATCTCAGAACCGAGGCCTCAAATAATTTTTCGCCAGTGTTCTAGTCTTGAAGGTTTTGCTTTGGGGTTTTAAGTGTGTTTTGGGATGCATTAATTTTTTTAACCTTTTTTTTTTTTTTTAAATAGGAGCGCTATTGAAACGCCGTTCTTTAGCTATCAAGACTTCAAAGTGGGACAAATTGTTGAGGTGAGAAATTACGCAGAGCTTTTTTGCATATAGAGTCAAGTAGAAATGAATTTGCAGCAAAAATGGGATGTAATGCTGCTTGTGATTTTGTTTTTTAGTGTACAGTTACGGATTTGCAGAAACATGGCATTTACGTGAGGATTGGGGAGCACATTAGAGGGATGATACCCAGAATTCACCTGGCCGATGTCACCCTGAAGAACCCAGAGAAAAAATTTTATCCGGGTCTGATAGTCAAGTGCAGGGTGAGGCTGGATAAACTGTGTCTGAAGTCATGGCTGTGTGTTTTTGGTTTTGAAGAATATAAGGATGTCTAAGACATGTTTTTATATTTATATAATATTTATATAAAATATATTTTATATCTTTAAACAGAAAATTAACACTTTTTTACTAATTAAATTAAGTCTAATTATTTTTATGAGTAATTTTATTAAGACTTTTCTTAGGGTTTGTTGTGACATGACAGAAAGCAAAGTAGGAAATTACAGGATCCAGTGCTTCCCACACATAGACCTATTTAACGGCTGCCCAAGTATATTTAGTGACGCATTTTATTTTACTAAAGCATTTATCATGCTTTTATACTTTTTTTTTAATTTTTTTAATGTCTGTTCAATAAAACCAAACATCTGCGATCGATTAAATAGTGGAAAATCTTCTCTTGTTTACCCGTTTCGTTCTGTGCGTGCTAGACTATCAACAACACTCCCACAGACAGTCTCACATGCTCTGCAGACCCACAGAGGCGCGCCGGTTCATCCGGCCCTGGTTTCTAAATCTCCTAAAATGTTGGGAATTCGACTTTTACTTTCTCTTTGTAAAGCTGTTGTTATTCTTTTTTCTGTCATTTATTTTTCATTTGCTGTATATTTTATTAATTTTATGATGTCAATATATTACATATTTTATATACATTTCTAAAATGCTTTAGCATTCAAGTTTGATTTGAAATTAAGAGAGCGAGAAGCAGATTTGACCTGTCAGTGGGTGCACGTGGCTCCTGAATAGCATATAAGAGAAATTGTGGATATCTTTTTTATTTTAACAGTCTTTTTTAGCTTTAACCCATTTAAAGAAACAGTGTCCTAATAAATAAAATTATTGTAAAAAATGTAATTATGTTTTGTTTGTCGCATATAGTTAAGTGTTTATGTGATGTGGCTAAATGGTGTGTTGAGTATATTTTAAACCTGTGGGAAGCACTGGGATCACACTTTTTTTTACTCCTCGAGCCAAGATTCAAACTCAAAACCTATCGCTCTGACTTCTTCAACTGATTTTACACTGCATTTTACCTTGTGCAGGTTTTGTCAGTGGAGGCTCAGAAGAAGCTGTTGATCTTGACCAGGAAGAAGGCTCTTGTGGAGTCCACGCTCCCCATCTTTCAGTCGTATTCTGACGCCCGGCCGGGCCGCATTTCTCATGGCTTTGTCGTGTGTGTAAAGGAGTTTGGCTGCATCGTTCGCTTTTATGAAGATGTGAAGGGTCTGGTTCCCATGCAGGAGCTGACCACTGAAACGGTCACAAATCTAGAGGAGCTCTTCTTCGTTGGACAGGTCAGAGAAAGATCTCAAAAAGAGCATCTTATTAAATATAATCTGTTATGACTCTACACAAAACATGTCCAAGGACTTACTGGTAACTTGTTAATTGAGGTAGCATAAAAAAGGTTTTAAGTTATTTACAGGTGTATTATACACTCACTGGCCACTTTATTAGGTACACCTGTCCAAATTTAGCAAATTTTTAGTCAGCCAATCACATGGCAGCAACTCAATGCATTTAGGGATGTAGATATGGTCAAGACAATCTGCTGCAGTTCAAACCGAGCATCAGAATAGGGAAGAAAGGTGATTTAAGTGTGCACTTACACTATTCTATCCGAACCGTGCCCAGGCGCATTTCCCGCTTCGTTTGAGAAGTGTGAGTGCTCTGAATCGGGCTCAGGCATAGTTTAGTTGGCCGGCCCTGGCCTGGTTGGAAGAGATGTGCCAGAGTTTGGTTCACTTAGGCTTTGGCACGGTATACTTGTAGTTTGGGTGTAAAGCACGTCAGAGCCCAAAACTGAAGACGCGACGTCACTTTTAGGGGACTGTTTCATGTGGATTTATTAATCTATCCTTACTGTTCAATAAACGCAAACTGTCGTTGTTTATTAAAGATGCAAACCCCTCACTGCACTTCCGCTGATAACTTTAGCAAACCTCCTGATACCTGCAGCACGATGACTTTTTGATTGTTTATGAGCGTCAAAAGTGGGTGATCTGTTCGGCGAAATATTTGACTGCATGTTACTGCATCCCAAACGACTAAAAATAATACAAAACAATACTACAGCAATGTTCACTGTGTTGAGCGAGAGCACTTCTCTCTATTACTGAACAGTCTCATCATCGATGATGTAAGCGTGCTCAGG
Source organism: Danio aesculapii (assembly GCF_903798145.1). NCBI lineage: Eukaryota > Metazoa > Chordata > Actinopteri > Cypriniformes > Danionidae > Danio > Danio aesculapii. Next base: position 11,405,835 of record NC_079435.1, on the reverse strand, counting down.
TCCGGTTGGTAAAAAATGCAATGTGAGTGCAGGCCTCGGTGGAGAGGGGATGGGGGACAATCACGCTTTGGCACGCTTCAAGACAACTGTACCTAATGTGAGAACGCCCTAAGTGACTTTGAACGTGGCATGGTTGTTGTGCCAGACGGGCTGGTGTGAGTATTTCAGAAATGCTGATCTACTGGAATTTTCACGCACAACCATCTCTAGGGTTTACAGAGAATGGTCTGAAAAAGAGAAAATATCCAGTGAGCAGCAGTTCTGTGGACGCAAATGGCCCTGTTGATGCCAGAGGTCAGAGGAGAATGGCCAGACTGGTTCCAGCTGATAGAAAGGCAACAGTAACTCAAATAACCACTCGTTACAACCAAGGTCTGCAAAAGAGCATCTCTGAATACACAACACGTCCAACCTTGAGGCGGATGGGCTACAGCAGCAGAAAACCACATCGGGTGTCAGTTAAGAACAGGAAACTGAGGCTACAATTCGCACAGGCTCACCAAAATTGGACAATAGAAGATGGGAAAAACATTGCCTGGTCTGATGAGTCCATTTCTGCTGTGACATTCGGATGGTAGGGTCAGCATTTGGCATCAAAAACATGAAAACATGGATCCATCCTGCCTTGTATCAACGGTTCAGGCTGATGGTGGTGGTGTAATGGTGTGGGGGATATTTTCTTTTATTTACACTTTTATTTATCACACTTTGGGCCCATTAGTACCAATTGAGCATTGTGTCAACATCACAGACTACCTGAGTATTGTTGACCATGTCCATCCCTTTATGACCACAGTGTACCCATCTTCTGATGGCTACTTCCAGCAGGATAAAGCACCCTGTCATAAAGTGTGAATCATCTCAGACTGGTTTCTTGAGCATGACAATGAGTTCACTGTACTTAAATGGCCTCCACAGTCACCAGACTCAATCTAATAGAGCACCTTTGGGATGTGGTGGAGTGGGAGATTCGCATCATGGATGTGCATCTGACAAATCTGCAGTAACTGCATGATGCTATCATGTCAATATAGAGCAAAATCTCTGAGGAATTTTCCAGTACCTTGTTGAATCTATGACACGAAGGATTAAGGCAGTTCTGAAGGCAAAATGGGGTCCAGCCCAGTACTAATAAAGTGGCCGGTGAGTGTAGTAATACAGCACAGATTAATTAAATTAACAGAAATGACAACTTTTAAATTTCACATAAAGGCTGTTCTTTTAATCTTTACATTCATTAAATATTCATGGGGTGTTTTTACAGAATTTCTTTCCATTATTGTTATTATTTCACAATATTACTGTTTTGTCATCAAATAAATGCGTCTTTGGTATTTAAAATGGTAAGTAAATATTTTAAAAACATGTAAAAATCTTATAGACCCAAAACAATTGTGTTGTTTCGCTGTATTTTGTCATTTATTCTCTTAATAGTCTCCTGAAGGGTTTTCATCATTAGTCCGCACTAATTAACACTTTGGGGGATTCTTGAAATTATTTTCCACAGGTTGTCAAGGTCAAAGTGTTGAAGTGCGACGTGGAAAAAAAGATGCTCCGATTGTCCTTCAAGTCTGTTACCGAGGAGGATATCAAAGAGGAGCAGATCGCCAAATTTGACTTCATTGTTGGAAAGGTACTTTGACTGAAATTACTTTATTATTTCCTTTACAAACCACAGAAAAGTGCAAAAAAAAAAAAGCTTGTTGTTGCTTTGCTATATAGATGGTCGACGCAAGAGTGTGCCGAAAAGTCCTGAACGGTCTTGAGGTCTCCATTATTCCTGAGGAAGTGCAAGCTTTCCTACCCACAACACATCTCTCTGATCATGTGACCAACTGTTTGCCCCTGTGGATGGCGCTGGAGGAAGGCGACACCATCTGTAATCTGATGTGTCTCACCAACTACAAAAAGAAGGGCATTGTATCCTAACACAACCATTCCTTCTCCATGTTTGATTTGTTGCATTTTCACAAACATGAAAAAGACAACATAAAGTAAAAGACTGCATGGAAAAGCAGAGATTTAAAGGGTAGTTATTATCTGTGTACTCTCTGTATTTTAAAAAAGGGCCAGTTCACACATGATCCCTTATATGAAGTCTGTATGTATGAACGGGGCTAATGTCACCAGTAAAAGAAGACATTTAGTTAAACTACTTAACATAGTCGTGTTCAGGTTCTCACCAAGAAACCGCACCTGAAGGCTTATCTTGAGGACAGCGCCGTCCCGAAGAACTTCTCGGAGCTCCAGGTGGGGATGCAGATGGTCGGCTGGGTGAAGAACATCATGCCGTATGGCGTCTTCATCAGTTTCCCTTACGGAGTCTTCGGCCTTGCTCCTAAAGCCGTACGTCATCATTTTGGTTTTCCTTGATGATTGTGTGAAGTAACAGTTTTTTTTTCCCAAGACTTTTTTTATTGATTTTAGGTACTTGAACTGATAAAAACAAAGCAAAAAAATGGAGGGGGAATGCAAGTTATCTCTAAATACATGCACATATACATTCAATATAAAGGCACATATACTGAGAAAATAGATTCGTATCAGCTTCCTTCAGAAGTCCTATAAAGTGATTTTAGGTTTGAAAAACTTGAAATTTAATTGAAGCGATGAGGCAGTTCTTGTACCCGTTGTTTAAAATTAAGCCTTTTGTATTTTTCCAATGACGAGGAACTGTAGGATTTGCATATAATAAACAGAAAAATCATCAATTTCTTATCTGAGCTAATTAGAGCACGTTACAGGGAATTTGTGTAGTATACTTAGAATATTCCCAAATGTCCTAAACTATTTCAATTACATAAAATAGCCAATTTTGTACTCTATTTGTAAACTGAGATTTTTTTTTTTTACCGACTACCTTAACACGGCTTAAAATTGCTATCTAAATTGCTGCTTATTACTATCTTATATGATGCTAAAATGAAGCTGGCATATAATCAGCTTACTATATGCAGTTTTTATGCTGTGTTCACACCAGACGCGACACGCGCAAACAAATTGTGCTATTCGCGTGTAAATAGATGCGTGAACATTTTGAGTTGACTCGCTATTCAAATTCACTTACATGGTGGATTGTAGTTGATTCAAAAGTAAACTCTCACTAATGTGATTGTTTTTGTCGTTTTCAATATTTAGTTTCTTAGATAAGTTACCAAAGTTTGTCCGGACAGCTGTGTGTCAACTGATGTATGAGAGTGTCATTAGCATAGCAGTAAACTAAAAGCAATGTTTCTGAATGACAGATCATAGAGATGCTGTTAAAGCAAATTCCTTGTTAATTTGGCTCTAATTTGGTAATGTTTTTAGACGCAGGGCACTTGCTTGAATTTTGATCCATTTTTATTCTTGCTTTCAAAACAAACAACTTACAGTGATTTCTCAATGTCCTCCAAAGGAGCGTTTCTACATGAAGCATGCTTCTTGCTGGTTGGGTTCAGCTGATATTAACTCTCCTACAGTGCAGTGACTAGTATGCTCCATAGGTGGCAGCACAACAGCCAAAAACAGACCAAAAAATAATACAAAGTAAAGTAAAATAAATAATGAATTCTTTTCACAAATTCAGGTTTTCCGACAGATGCCATGTAGAAAGAGAAGTGAAGTGGTCCCAATACTGAACCCTGAGATACCCCAGTGCGACTTTTGCTTGAATTAATGGGATAACTTGAGCATTTACACTATGAATGCAGCATGTATGAGATTTTAGCTACATCTTGAAACGATTAAAAGTGGACACGCTTCAGAATATTTCTCACCGTGTTTTGAAATATTTTAAAACAGTTTTATGTTGTAATGACTAATTAAACTGAGCTCTACTTAACTAGTCTTGTTCTGCTTTAAATAATTTGATTACATGAGGATTTACACTGTAAACGCAGTATGTTCGACTGTGTTTTCAACAGCATCTTGAAATGGTTGAAAGTGGACAAGCTCCAAAATAATCCTGACCCAGTTTACATCTATATTTAGCAGTTGTACTCTTGTCGAATTAGTTAAAATACATTTTAACGACTAATTAAACTAAATTCTATTGAACTAGTCTCGTTCTGCTTGAAATAATTTGATAAAATGAGCATTTACTCTCCAAATATATTTCTCACCCAGTTTACGTTTCTATTTAGCCACTGTATTTTATAAAATTGGCAAAAATATGTTGTAATAGCAAATGAAACTGAGCCTGACATTGATCTAACATTGTGTTTGATCTCATTTGTAGAACATGGGTGACCAGTTCATCAAGGAAACCTCAGGCATCTTTGATATTGACCAGACGGTTGTGGCCAAGGTGACTAATCTAGATGAAGAAAAGCAAAGGTTTCTGGTCAGTCTGAAGCTGTCTGAACTGAGTCTCTCTGAGAACGAGTTTCACACCAGACTGATTCAGGGTCTGAAGGAAAGGAGGAATATTTCGGAGATGAGGGCTGGCAGAGGTAAGAGGCACAACAAATGATAATTCTGTTTTTCAGCCCACTGGAGTGTATTTTAGAGTCTTTATTTGGATTAACAGCCCTCTTTCTGTCTCCAGGGGACTCTGACGTCCTGCAGAAGCTCTCTGCTCTAACCGTAGGAGATAAAATGAAGATGATTGTGGGAGATACTAATGAGGATGGTTCGGTCATGTTGACCTCAGATCAGCTCAGTGGTGTCACTGTATTGGCCTCAAAGTACCACAAAGAAGGTGAGGCCTGACCCTCATGTTGCACAATGTTCTGTTTAGTACCACAAAACTCTCCAAATGTGAACTTTTTTGTAATTACACTGACTCGAGTGACCATAATTTGACTTATAATATCATTTTTTTGTGCAAATATTTTAAAATACCGTCCAGTCAAGCTCACATTTTAATTAGTAGACTGCTGGAACAGTTTGACCTTAGTAATCACCTGGTGGCTGGATCCCTTAACTTTCTAACTAATCGAACACAAAGTGTTAGAGTGATTAGATGCTTATCTGATAAAGTCTGCTCCTCAACCGGATCCCCACAAGGATGTGTTCTTTCACCTCTGTTATACTTTCTTTACACAAACATGTGCCAGAGCAGGTGGGAAAACAGAACCATTAAGTATGCAGATGACACTGTCATTGTCAGCCAACTTTATGATAATGAACACTTGAAGTGATTATTAATTTATACTTTTATAAGTGTTTTTATGTTTTATGTCCTAATGTTTATTTGTTGTTGTTACTGTGTGAGTTCCTTTGTGTGGCACTGTTGTGAAATGAGGACTCTTGACTGCAAACCAAATCTACCTTCGGGTATAAATAAAGTAACCTAACCTAACCTAAGTCAAATTCACGGTGATTGTTTTACACTTATTTTTATTTATTAGTCTTAATAATAAAATATGGGTTTTATTGTTATTGTCGTACATATTTATTTTGTGAAGTATATTTATGTTGTGAATATATTAGCGGTATGAACCTACACTGGTCTCACGGTTAGGTTCAGTTCGATATCTCTGTGCATCACTGTGCATTGACGAAACTTTCCTTACAATTTTTTTTTCTTCACAACCAGAATTCTTGATTTTAAAAATTGTAGCTGAATTTATATTTAAACACTATATGTATTTATAATACGATTTTGTCCTTTATTACGAGCAGTCAAGTCCAGTTAGAAAAGCAATCGAATGCTTACCTTAGATCTGTGCGTTTTTAAAGTGATCCCTTATTTACACATCCAAATGTTGACAGATATTCAATGTGTGTTTCAGGTGTGAATTTGACTCCGGGTTGCAAACTCAACGCAGTAATTCTCCACGTTGACTTTGTAAAGTCTCAAGTTCATGTATCGCTGCGTCCAAAGCTGATCATAAAGAAAGAGAAGGTATGATTAACTTTAAAATCCACAACATCTGATTTCACGTCAAGTAAATGCATTAAAAATATGTATATTTGTCTGGTTTTTTTATGCAGTTGGAAAAGGACGCCAGATTCACAGCAAAAGTCCAGTTTGCCGACAAAGACTTTGCTGTCGTTTCATTGGCTACCACCAGTGACCTGACCTTCTTTCCCACCCGCCCTCATTTAAACAGCATTTTTGACTCCAAGCAGTTTTCCGTTGGCTCCTGTTTGGATGTGAAAGTCGATGATCCCAACTGTGAGGATTTAGCAGGCTTTCCACTTATTTCGTATCAGTTTATGAATGCCAAACGCGAGGTTCACACACCCAACGAAGAGCGTCTCGGGGAGCTGATGAAGGTTACGGTGACGAAAGTGAAGGCGCTCTGTGTGTTGGTGAATCTGCCGTCGGGAAACACTGGAAGAGTCCACGTTTCACAGATATTGGAGTTTCCTGACATCGGCAGCTGCCCAACAGCTGTTCTTAGGGTCGGGATGGAGATGGAGGCCCGAGTGATCGGAGGACGTTCAGTTCGTGCCCACAAGTAATAATAATAATTATAATGAGAATAATTCGTCACCTTAATATAGCACTTTTCATTTAAAGCACTGTACAGATTTTGAGGGGAATCTTCTTTAGTCTGCAGTGAATACAGTGGTGCTGTTATAAAATACTTAAAACAAGTGCCATGTTTTAAAACACTATCAGGTCTAATTAGAAAGGAATGAATGCATTTTTTTTTTGTTTTTATGAAGAATGCAACCCATACCACCGAACCACCAGGGGCCGCACTTGCTCTTAAATGTTAATCTGTTCTGTGATTTCATTATGTTTAGGCATGAAAACACGAAATAAATATAAAAACAGTGGGATTGCCAGAAACGCTCCATAGTCATAAATAGACGCTGTTTCCCAAATGGATTCTGTAAATACGATTTGAAGCACAGCGAAAGTGGACACTAAGAGTTTTGGGTGTGTGCTTGAACAGACATGATAATAATAATAACATCTAAACATGTTGATCTTGGTGGGTTTTCTTTCAGACACAACACATATAGTCTTAAATGAGCATTAACAGTTAGGAAAGCAATCGAATGCTTACCTTAGATCTGTGCATTTTTAAAGTGATCCCTTATTTTCACATCCTAATGTTGACAATGAATGCATTTTTGTTTTCATGAAGAATGTTAAGATTTCAGTTAGAGTTGGGTGTAAGTTATGTTTGTTATGCAGTTTATTTGATTGCATTTAAAATGTTCTTTAATTTTATATATTCATATGTTTTGTTAAGGTTTTTATTTACTTTTTTTTACTACTTTTAATGTTTTATTTACATTTTTTATGATGTTTTTAGGGGTGCAAACCTACACTGGTCTCATAGTTTGGTTTGGTTACAATTATGTCGTCGATTCAGCTCAATATTGGTGATTTCGATATCTCTGCATCGTGGTGCATTGATGATGCTTTCCATCCACAATTATTCATTTTTAACACAAGAATTAACACAAGAACTCTTGAATTAAAATGTTCAATATATTTATTTTTATACAGTACATTATTTGTAATGTTAAAGTAATAAAGTGCACATTGTGCAGCTATCACCGCTAGTCCGTGATAGACGCCATTGAGAGAACTCGCTCTACAGACAGTCGACAAGTCAGGATCCACAAGTATCACTTTAATAGCGATAGAGGAAAACAAAAGTTACCTTACCAACATGCCAGCAGTTCAAAAGTCCAAAATGAGAGAGAGACAGCTTCATTTTCTCCTTAACAGTGAAAGAATGTCACCTTTATATATATTTTATTCATAATAATTTTAATTATTTATAATTTTAATTAATAATAATTATTTTTATTTAATTGTCTTTTTTAAATATTTCATTTTATTTGTTTGATTTTTCATTAAATATTTATAGTTTTATTTTTTTTATTTAAATCAAGACGTTTTTAAAGTAATTGTTTATTTTGATTTAATTGTTAAAACTTAAATAGTTTTATTTAGCTTTTTTTTTTTGCTGTTAGTTTAATTTACTTAAGTATATAATTCCTAAGGTCTAATATATTATTTTCATATAATTCATATTCATATTTTCAGTGTGAGGAATATGCCTCATGAAGTGTATTCTTATGATCTGAATTAAACCATTCATTAAACTGAAGCTCAGATTTGAGTTTCGTCCATTTGCTAAAGTCACATTTTGCTGTGCCAAAAATGCACAATTCAGTTCAAAAGCCCACAGTTGTGATTAAAGCTTCTCATCAATGCTGTGGAAATACCATTATAAATAGCAATGATCTTTTAAACAATGATTCTCATTATTGTTTTTTTTTTTATTTCAACAGCTTCCTGGCGATCTCTCATCCCGATTATAATATCTCCATCCCTGAGCTCAGTTTTCTAGAAAGGTATGTGTTGATATATATTTATTTACTTTCCTTGGCGATGACTAATGATGGCGTATTTATGTTTAGCTGTGTAAGGCTTAAATAAAAAAAAGTGATTTCGAATGAAGATAAGAGTTTGATTAAAGGTTTCTGTGAACTGAAATGCTGCAGTGCTTCATGTTTTCTTCATGAATTACCAACTAAAAATTGAACAGATGGATTGGATTAAATCAGTTGAGGTGGAAAACATACATATCATATAATTTAATCTATTTGCTATTGACTTAATATATTTAAAGTTGGAGGTATTTTGATGAAATTTTGACAGAATTAATTGGATTTTTTTTGAGAGACGGTGTATGTGTGTATATATGTGTCTGTGTATATAAGTATTCTTATTTCTATACATGTATAACTAGAATCCATTCGTATCAAATAATTTCTAATCATTTGTACACACTGCAAACCTTCACTATTTCTCTTTGGTTTTCAGTAAACTGAAGGTTTCAGACATGGTGAACAAACTGGAAAATACAAACCTGGAGATGAAGTCATATGCTTCCCGTCAAAAGTAATGGTTATAATATTAAAAATGGACAATATAATGAAAACTGTCTGAGCTTTTAAAGTAATTTTTGTTTGTGTGTGTGTGTGCGCTTTTTTTAGTACAGCAAAGAAACGCAGCTCTTGGAAGTTCATGTGAAGCCCAACATCATGGGAACCATTCCTCTGTTAGCCATGTGTAACAAACTTGGGGTGAGTCTGATTTGCTTTGTTTTTATCAAGTTCAATAAATGTAGTATTAAAAAAAGATTGCATTGCTTAGTGTATAAAGTACTGTCATTTTCAGATAAAACCTCACACCTCGCTTTAAATCGCATTAAATCAAAATTGCATTATTAAAAAAAGAAAGCAAATAAGTGGCATTATTTCCTGAATCATTTCACACTTAAAGTAATTAGGGGTTTAATGGTGCACATAGTCATCCTTAAAGGGATAGTTCATGCAAAAACTGAAAAATGTATTTATAATTTACTCTCCCTTCACTTGTTTGAGCTTCATTTTTCTGTTAGACACAAAAGAAGATGTTTTGAAAAATGTTGGAAACTGGCAGCCATTGACTTCCATTGTACTTTTTTCCTACAATGGTTGTTAATGCTCATCCTTAGGGATAATCACGTAAAAATGAAAATAGTATTTTTCATTCACTCTCACTTCACTTGTTATAAACCTTTTGTGTTCGACCGAAGAAAGAATCTCAAACAGAAGATGTTTTGAAAAATGTTGGAAGCTGGAAACCAGTGACTTCCATTTGTATTTTTTTTTTTTTCAACTATGGTTGTTAATACTCAGGGATAGTTCACACAAAAATTTAAATTGTATATCATTTACTCTGTAGTCCTCAGTCTTGAGTTGTTTTTTAAGGTTCTTTTTTCTGTTGAACACAAAAGAAGATGTTTTGAAAAATGTTGAATACTGGCAGCTATGATTACATTGTATTTTTTTCCTACTATGGTTGTAAATATTTCTCTTTAGCAGGGATAGTTTAGGGATAGTTCATGCAAAAATTAAATATGTATTAGTCATTTGATCTCCCTTGACTTGTTATAAACCTTTTTGAGTTTCTTTCTTTGGTTGGACATAAAAAAGATGTTTTAAAAATGTTGGAAACTGGTAGCCATTGACTTTCATTGTATTTTTTTTTCTACTATGGTTGTTAATGGCTGCCAGTTTCCAACATTCTTCAAAATAATTAAATTTGTGTTCATGACAAATAGTTTTGGTTGTATTTTTATGTGAACTATCCCTTTCATAAATATGATACAGGACTTTTGCAGGTATTATTCTGAAGTTTATATTAATTTTACTGAATTGGTGTGCTCATATAATCAGCATACATGAACGTGAATGAAAATTTCTTGTAATCACAAATTTCAGCTGTGAAGAGACATTTCATAAAACATTCAGAAAGTATCAGAACATTTATCGAAAGTGAATCCTTTAAGATTTTTGCAGATATTTTATGTATTATACAATTTATAAATATAAGATATTTTATGTATTATTTATTGCTGTTTGTCTTATTGTTAAAGCTTTGTATCGTAGAAAAGTGATAATAACCTGATTGTAACATTGATCTGGTATTTTTATCCATGAAATAGCCATTGAAGCTGAATTAACTCAAACCTCACTCTCTAAAGATTTAATAATGTAATATTACTTCAACAATATTTCCATTTTTGCACAAATTATTTGAATCAATAGGTATTCTGCGTACTGTGTATATTTTTCTTTATATAAATATATGCATGACTAGTACACCCCTTACAAATCTATCTTTTACATTCATATTTTCAATAGGAAGCTATACAATATTATATTTGTGCATATACATTAGATTAGTCAGTACTGAAGCCAAATCTGGAGCTTATCCAACAAAATAACTTACAATAGCGGTCCAAAAACTAGTACAGCCAAATTTATATGTTATAGAAAAATAATAAATACAAATTTAAAAATGAGGAAAAGTCAAGAGAAGCAAAGAAAGATCAAATTTTCTTGGATGTAATTTTTTTTTTTTGTAATATTTTGCTTGAATTTAATTGTATTATCTTTCAATTTCTTAATATGTTAGGTGACTGAAATATTATTTTAATGAATATATCTGTTTAATAAATCTGTTTTGTTTAAATACACCCAAATACATAGCCTATATTCACTGAGAAATTGATAAAGATATTCATTTTCAAAATGGGGTGTATACAAATTTTTATCTTTGATGTGGTGAATCATTTGACAGCACTAGTCCTCAAGTCATATTTGTTTTCCCACAGCTCTCCAAACACCCGCAGAGGCTTTTTAAACCAGGACAGGCCCTTTCTGCAAAGGTTGTCAGTGTTGATCCCAAAAAGCCTTTCCAGTTTTCCCTGTCTCTCACAGGTAACACTCCTCACATAATATGAATTCATAACTTATGATGTTCTGCGCTCTTTTAGTTAAAGGAGATCTGATGCGTTTAAGGGCTTGTGGCAGCATTTAATTGCGACTGATAAACATTTCTAACCACATTCAGCAAGAAAATTATTTAAAAGCACAATAATGCTTAATAACAATTTTCACAGTTTTTGAAATCAGATAAAAGCAGCCTTGTCAAGCAGAATTACCCTAAGTAAGCCTTTAAATGTCACTTTAAGCTGAATACTAGCATCTCGAAAGATATCTAGTCAAATATACACTGTATTGTCATCATGGCAGAGATAAAATAAATCAGTTAATAGAAATGAATTACTAAAACTATTATATTTAGAAATGTTGCCATTAAACAGAAATTGGGAGAAAGAATATACAGGGGGTTTAATAATTCTGACTTCAGCTTAGAGAATATAACAAAGAAATATTGCAATATTAGGTTTTTCCAATATTGTGCAGCCCTACCCCTAACAATATTTCCCAGCTCATGTTTTTTTTCTCCCCTTGTACCATATGCTGCGTCACTTGCTCTGGATGTTGCTCTTCTGCCATCGTGACGCAGGTTTCATTTGGTCCCTGGAGTCTCTTTAGTGTTTCCTGTGTGTGTTTGTTGCTGTAGGGACGCACAAACTGGAGCCAGGCATGAACACCTTGGCCATGGTTCAGAAAGTCGTGCCTCACAAGGGACTGATGCTCACGCTCCCATATGAGAATACGGGTCTTGCTCAGCTAACGGATCTCTCTGATTCATACATGGAGAAGCCACTGGAGTCCTACAAACGGGGCCAGATCATCCGGTGAGTCACGGCCTAGTTTGGAGATGTTCGTGAATGAACGCTTGAAAGCATTTTTCTTGAATACAAAGGTCAGCAGTGAAAAGTTTTTTTCATGTGTGTGTATATATGTGTGTTTTTCAGGTGTCATGTCATCGAGAAGAGGAAAAACGAATTCAGCGTTTCGTTACGTCCCTCCAGGTATATAATCGCTTCATTAATTATATATTTTGATACTGTCAAACCTCCCTATTTTACCTCGGTATGTGGTATTACCATGCGTAATAAAAAGAAAATTATGATGTAAGGACAGCGTATAACAGCGTCACCAAACTGTTTGCTCATGCCTAAACTAGTTGGCGTTTCTGTGTGGAGTTTGCACGTTCTCCCCGCGTTCGCATGGGTTTCCTCCGGGTGCTCCGGTTTCCCCCACAAGTCCAAAGACATGCGGTACAGGTGGATTGGGTAGGCTAAATTGTCCGTAGTGTATGTGTGTGTGTGTGGATGTTTCCCAGAGATGGGTTGCAGCTGGAAGGGAATTCGCTGCGTAAAAACATGCGGGATAAGTTGGCGGTTGATTCCGCTGTGGCGACCCCGGATAAATAAAGGGACTAAGCCGGAAAGAAAATGAACGAATGAATACTTTATATGCGACCTTAGGTTCGCGGTTACCTGTTTGTTGCACAATTTGCAAATTGTCTTGTTCGTATTAGAGGTCTGCGCGCTGTCTGTATAAACACGCACACACATAAACACACAGCACCACGCTCTCTCTTGTTCACACACACACACACACACACACACACATAGACTGCACCAAACAAGCGACGAACAGCATCACGCTCTCTCTCATTCACTCACACACACACACACACACGAACAGGATGCGCACGTACTCACTCGCTCGGGAGCGATATTGTTACCACCCGCTCACGTTCAAATTACCCAGATGCACCGACCGCTCCCGCGCTGCAAGAAATCTGGTCGGGTCCCGCGGTATAGCAGCGGCAATGCAGACCTCTAGTTCGTCTTTACCCCGTCTCCCTTCTTGTTCAGTCGAAACCTGAAATACTGCCAAACTGCAGAGGTTGTGTTCTTTTTCGAGACCAGGTCATTTGGTGTGTGACTCGCCATCTTACCTCACCTCTCACTCTCTCCTCCGCACTGTCCCGTGATGACAATCACGCATACGCATTTTTTAGGCATTAAATAAATAATATTTAAAACTTGTCTCCTATATAAGTGCATTTGCAGGGAATATTTATGCATGTCTCCAATAGACCTACCGAGCAGCATTAATGTGTCCTGAAGTAAAGTAAAACGGCTATACATCATGTTTGCTAGCATCACGCACCTGTCAGTCAGCCAGTCAGTCAGTCAGCACGTAACCTTAAAGGGTTAAACAAATGACGCACAGCACCACTACGGTTACAGAAAAGTTTGCGCTGTTATAATGCACTTACCTTTTAATACATTTTGGTGCGATTATCACCCGCTATTAAAAAAACATGACTGAATGTTTTGAATGAAAAGCTGTAATGTAGCTGTGGCGGGATCAATTTTGGCATTTCCCCCCGCCATGGAAGAATGAATGTAGCGGAAACCATGTATATGTATGTTGACTAATATGACTGCTTAGAAGTTAAACAGTGCTTTTTTGTCATGAGAATTCAGCAGCGGTTTGATGTGTAAATGTGTGGTCTTGACCTTCATTGCTCTTTGACCCAAATCATGTTGCTTTTTCTCAGAATACTGAGAACATCCGGCATGCATGTGCCTAATCGACGTTTTATCCCCTTTCTGGCTCCTGTTGTTTGGCCACTATCTGACAAGTCATTTAAAACTCTTTAATAATTCATAAAACCGAGCTATTCTCATGTGGAAATCAGACAAACCCTTTTTATTCATAGTAGTTTTGCAAAACTCTAGAAAGAAGCTGACTTTAGGTTTGTGTTATAAATGTGTTTGTGTAAAGTTTGTTCGTCTCGTCACAAATGTGGACAATTTATTTAGTAAATTCAGTTTTTCTTTCATTAAATTATCTATTTCCTCCTTTCTCCAGACTGAATAAGGACAAGCATGAAATTGTAGCAGACCCAGAAATTCAGTCAATTGCTGATATAAAAGAGGGTCAGAATATCAGAGGATATGTGTCGTCTGTTAACGACCAGGGCATATTTCTAAGGTAAAGTATTTGTTGATTTACATGGATCTTAATTAATTCGTTCTAATAGGGCTGGGCTGATAAACAATATATCGAATCACGATAAAATTTATGTCAATAACAATGATAAGCTCTGGACTTTTTTACTCTATATTGATCTAAGAGCCAATCACAAAGCAGAAATATGCAACTATGGGAATCTAGAAGTGTGTTGATATCACTGGTACAACCCTTCCTACTCCCCAAGAACTGTACTTATCCAGAGCGAGCAGGAGGGCTGCCAAAATCACTTTGGACCCCTCACACCCAGCACACTGCCTCTTTGAACTTTTACCTTCTGGTCGACGCTACAGAGCACTGCGCACCAGAACAGCCCGACACAGAAACAGTTTCTTCCCTCAGGCAATCCATCTCATGAACACTTGATGATAATAATTGCGAAACCAACATCACTACTGCTATACACTTTTATACACATATACACTTATTTAACAACACACTTTACATGCCAATTTGCACATAACAGCTGCACATATAACGTTGTATATAGTAATAAACATGTACATACACTTGTCAATCTGTATATTTGCACTCACTACTTGCTTCTATTTTTTAAAATATATTTATTATCTGTTTTTTGTCCTGTCTCTGTAATCCTGTTGCACTGTAGAAGCTCTGTCACGAAAACAAATTCCTCATATGTGTGAACATACCTGGCAATAAAGCTCTTTCTGATTCTGATTCTGATATTATGCTGCATTCACACCAGATGTGTCACGCACAGATAAATTGCACTATTCGCATGTAAATAGACGTGTAAACAGTTTGTTTACTCGCTTAATTCGCGCCTCAAATTTGTGTGTCAAATATGCTTAATTCGCGCATCGAATTCACTTCACAACAGACACAGATTTACATCATGGGTGGGGCTTTTGTCTGCCCGGTGACTCTAGCTTCGCTGCTAAATGGCTAACATGGATTTTATTTGAAAAAAAAGTAGCTGTGCTTTGTGCTTTAGGAATGTTGAAAAACAGCATAGATTAGTTTGACGCCATGAAAGTCCACTAGATCCTTTCAGAGTAGCACCCAACTCTGTGACTTCAACTATACCTCCAGAAACTATCCCTGGATGATGGAAGCTTTCAGCAGTGCTTCAGACTGAGCCGAGCCCACTTTGATGAACTGTTATCTGGTGTCAGCAAGAGGTTTTTCCCTCGGGACACCAACAAATAGGCACTACGTCATATCATAATCTTGCTCGCCTACAAGAGCAAGCTTCTGAAGTTCAGATTTTCCAACTCGAGCGATTTGTGCGAATCACATCATTTGCGCTGCCTCATTCTCGCGAAAAGCGCCACAGGATGTCTATTTGCCTCTTTGCATTGTTTTAACATGTAAATCACTCGTGCTTGGCACTTCATCTGCATCTGATGTAAACGCACCATTAGAGACACACCCAATTTTTGGCTGCCAAAAATTATTGGCCACCGAAAATAGGTTATGCTGTTTAATGGACCCGCAAATTTTTGTGGCTTCAGTCATTGTTGGATACTTTTTAAATCTGGGAAGCATTAACAACTGATATTGCAATGTGTATTGTTATTGCTCAATATAAAATATAATTAATCGATATTGCATTTTTGTCAAATCGCCCAGTCCTAGTTCTAACCCTTATAAGTTTAAAATCACAATCTTTTTTCTTGTATGTAAGGTTATCGAGGACTATAACAGAAGAGTTCTGTTTCCAAAATGCTACGAAATACTATATGAATGACCCAAAAGTCCTTATTGAACACGTTGGCCAGAATGCATTGGTGGCCGCAAGGTTCTAAGGTAATGTATGTTTTTAACTAGTGTTTGACTTGCGTTATGTTTTTTCACATGTACGAAGCTTTTTGTTTGTTGGCTAAATATTGAGATGCTCATCTTTTATGTATTGTATCAGCGATAAAAATGTATTCATATTATGTAGCTTGTGAATGACCAGACTAAGACAGATTCACTATTTGAGCTGATCTTTGTTGTTGTTGTTCTGAGACCGAATTTCTGAAATGCTGCTACTTATAGATCAAATTTATCAAATTTATAGATATTTTGAGATGATCTAAATCCACCCCAGTTAAGGACATTCAGCTATTTATTACTAGCAAGTCTGGCGAACAATCTAGGACATGTTAATTTTGCTAGCAACATGTTAATTCATGTTAAGATGGTTATCCGAGTTAAAGCCATGTTAGCAACATACTAATTTGTGCTAAACTTAAATATTCTAGCAGGATTAATTCAGGCTGTAAAAATGCTAACAGCATGCTAATTTATGTTACTAATGTTTATAATACTAGAAACATAATTCTAGCATGTTAGCAACATGTTATTAATGCGATGCTTCATTCTAACAACATACAGAGAATAGCAATATTCTAGTTTGTCTTAACACGTTAGAAAACATTAACATGTTATTGATGGTAGCCATTTGTTAGTTGATGTTTAAACAATGTCAGGTTATTTCGTGCTAGCAATATGTTAACAATATGACAACCATACTACTATTGTAACCACATACTAATTTATGTTAAAATGAAGTAAAAATAATCTTAGCAATGTGTTAAAAACAAAAGTTTTAGCATTCCAACTCTGTTGCATGTACTACAAGCCTCTGTTACTGTACTACAAACACCATAGCAAGTGTCAATGAACATGTAAACATTTCTAGCATTGTCCCTAAACAAGCTAACCTTACCAGCATGTTTAAGCATGATGGCAATTTAAACATGCTAAAACATAAAACACAATAAGCATGGCAACTTGATAAAAATGCTAATAACGTTCATGCTAATTCTAGCATGTTAGCAACATTATAGTTTGTCTTAACAGGTTAAAACATTAACATTGTTATTAGTAGTAGTATATTGTTAACAGGTTAAAACATTAACATTGTTATTAGTGGTAGCATATTGCTAGATGATGTTAGCAACATTTTCAACAGTCAGTGTTGAATAGCAACAATATGCTAACATTATGGCAACCATGCTACTGCCGTAACAACATGCTAATTTACCTTAACAATGTTAAAGTAAAAATTGCCCTAGCAATACGTTAAACATGCCAGGAACATGTTAGCATTCCTAAAACAAGCTAGCATTGTTACCAACATGTTTAAATATGGTAGCATTAAATTAAAACATGGTAGAAACATAAGACGGAATAAATATGGCAGCTTCATAAAAAATGCTAATAACATTCAGGCTAATTCTAGCATGTTACCAACATGTTATCAATAGGGTGTTTCAGTCTAAAAACATAAAAGAAATGTTAGCAACATAGTAGTTTGTCTTTACAGGTTAGAAACATCAACATGTTACTGATGGTAGCATTTTGTTAGATGATGTCAGCAACATTTTCAACAATTCATGCTAGCAATATGCTAACAATATGGCATTCATGCTACTACCTTAACAACACGCAATTTTACGTTAACAAAATTTACCTTAGCAATTTGTTAAACATGCCAAGAACATGTTAGCATTCCAGCTAGCCCTCTGTTAAATGTATTATCAACACCATATCAATGTGTTAATGTTAAAACATTCTAGCAGTGTTCTAAAGCAAGCTAACATTACCAACGTGTTTAAAATATGATAGCATTGAATTAAAACATGTTAAAAACACAATAAACATGGCAGCTTGATAAAAATGCTAATAACATTCATGCTTATTCTAGCATGTTAAAACATTCTAGCAGTATCCTTAATCAAGCTAACATTACCATGTTTATTATGGTAGCGTTGAATTAAAACATGGCAGAAACATAAAACACAGTAAACATGGCAGCTTGATTAAAAAAAATGCTAATAACATTCTTGCTAATTCTAGCATGTTAGCAACATGTTATCAATGTCATGCTTCATTCTAACAACATACAAAAAATGTTAGCAACATACTAGTTTATCTTAAGTGGTTAGAAACAACATGTTATTGATGGAAGCATATTGTTAAATGATGTTAGCAACATTTTCAACACAGCCAATTTTAGCTAAATGTTAATTCATGCTTGTAATATGCTAACAATGTGACAGCCACATTACTGCATTAACATTGTGAACATAAATTAGCATGTTGTTAAAGTAAAAATTCACTTCAGCAATACGTTAAACATGCCAGGAACATGTTAGCATTCCAGCTAGCCCTCTGTTAAATGTATTAAAAACACCATATCAGTGTGTTAATGACATGTTAAAACAAGCTAGCATTGTTACCAACATGTTTAAATACGGTAGCATTGAATTAAAACATGCTAGAAATATAAAACACAATAAACATGACTTGATTAAAATGCTAATAATATTCTTGGAATGTGTGAAAACATGTTAGCAGCATGTTATTAACTTGCACACGTATGCTAACAACATTCAAAAGCAGGTTAACTGTTTGCTATCAACATACTACAAAGGTGCTAAAACATGCTTACAGTTTGTGCTTAATTTTGCTGGATTTTCTTCATCAAATTTCAGCGTGGACTCTGCGAACCTCCATGTGAACCTGTCGCTGCTGTCAAAAGACACTGGGAAACCAGATCTGCTCCCAGAATCTCTGGAACTGCCACTGCGTCTGACAGGAGAAGAGAAGGAGAAACATGACAAAAAAGCTGCTGTCAAGAGGAAGAAAACTCTTTCTGAGAGCCAGGTTAGCATGTTTGTTAGCACAGCGAGTTAGTTGCGAAGAGGATGACTTATCTGACCTTGTGTTTTATCCCTGTAGCAGCAAGACAATGAGATTCCTGCACAGAAGACCAAACGGATAAAAGTCGACGACGAATGCAGACTGATTGAAGAACCCACAGAACAGACGAAAACGCTGGAGAAGGAGAAGAAAAAGAAAAAGAAATCGAAAAAGGAGGACAGTGACAGTGGTGTAGAGGTGTTCTTCAGAGAGACGGATGAGACTGTGCCGGATAAAAAGTCAGCCAAAGTAAAGGTATGTTCCCTTATCAAATCAATGTGATTGATTATATCATGATATGGGATGTAAATTATTATTATTATTATTATATTATTATTATTCTCATCATGATGTTAATTAATCAATTATTGGTTAAGCTTAATAATGCTAATGTCAACTTCAGTGGCACAATTACAATATGATGTACAAACGACACTCAAAGCTAGCCTTTTTACCCAAAGATACTTTTTTTACAGTAAATAATAAGGTAGCAGGACTGTAAAAAAAATTCAGTGATTGATAATGTAATTAAAAGTAATGACTAATGAAATGGTGCTATTAACACTTAAATTTGAACAAACTGACAGCTAGTTCGCAAATCTTTTCATGTAAGCAAATAGTTTTTGTTACTCAAACTCAGTGCATTATTGCTAAAATAACCACCTAGATGTACATAATCCTGCTTATTGCATGGTAAACAATTAGACATCAAACATTGATCGAAGTTCCAATTAACTTACACTTTAATTAAACAAAGCTTGCAAAAAGAAAAATGGCAGGATGCAGTCTACACTAACCTACTTATTAACGATGTCACAAGAGGGCGCCAAACTTTCGAATGTGACCCAATTTTATTCATTTATAGTTTTTTTATTGTATTTATTTTGTTGTATTTATTTATTTTATTGCTTTATTTTTTTAATTGTATTTATTTTATTGTAATATTTTTATTTTTTTTGTATTTTTTTTGTATTTTATTTTTTTATTTATTTATTTATTATTATATATTTATTTATATATTTAGTACATATTTGTTAAATTATGCATTAATTTTATTGTATTTTTATTTATTTTATTGCAATATTTATTTTTTTTATTTATTTTATTGCATTTTTAAAAAATTCGATTATTTACTTTTTGTATTTTGTATTTATTTTATTATGTACTTTATTTTATGTTTTATTTTATTATTTATTGTATTTTATTATTTATTTACTTTTTATATTATGTATTTGTTTTATTATTTTATGTATTTATTTTATTATTTATTTACTTTTGTATTATGTATTTTTTAAATATATTTATTCTATTGTATTTATTTTATTTTATTCATTTATTTTATTGTATTTATTTATTTTGTATTATGTATTTATTTTATTGCATTATTTATTTTATTATTTATTTGCTTTTTGTATTATATATTTATTTTAATATATAATTGACTCAATTTATGGCATTATTTTTTATGTATTTTATTGTTTATTTACGTTTTGTGTTATGTATTTGTTTTATTATATTATTTATTTTATTCCATTATTATTATTATTATTATTATTATTATTTTTACAGTAATAGACAGTTTTGTATAAAAGTGTGCTCACTTCATTTTCTCTTCGCATCATGCTGTACATTGCACTTAAGCCGCATTTTCAAAACCATGCACAATATTCATGTCTATGCTTACAAGACCATCACTGTGGATGATTTAAAGGAGGATTAATAACTTATTACTCCTCAACATCCCTAATCAAACTGCACAATTTCCTCTGATATCTTACACCGCAGTTTTCTAAATGTTTAGGTTAAATGCAAGGAAGAGGAACCAAAACCGGCTTCAAGTGACATCTAGGTTCCCATGGGAGTCCACACTGGGCTCTTTAACACCTTTTGCCCCAGCAGACGACAACCAGAACTCCAGTGAGGATGAGGAGGAAGTCAAGAGCAAGGTGAGCTCATGTGAATCAAAAACTACATTTCTCCTGTGTAGACTTCAGGATAAGCATCTAAAATGAAACCGATTCATTCCACTCTTCAGCCATGATTTGCAAAAACTTTGCATTTACCTGGCACATTTGCATTTCCCCATGAAACAAACATGTTTTTTGAGAAACTATTGCATTAATCGAAGATCAGTTGGGCTGGAAATATGAGAAATTAGCATGTGAGCACAATCTTATATAAGAGTGCCAGTGGAGTGTAAAGTTCTGTGAGTGATTCCACTGACAGTGCTCAATTAATGAGCAGACGCAGCAGCTCGTTTCCATAACTAATGCAGTGCAAAATTAGATTGCAAATACATAGAGCCAGCAATGATGACTACTAACAACACGGATACAGCTGGGTAAATAAAAACATGCTTTTTCTGACATGTTAAACAGTAAAGTGAACACCCCTAAATTGATTAAAAACGTTAAACAGCTCTTTTGCTTCTCAAAGGAAACTCTTGTATATGCATATTTATCTGATGCTTGTTTATCTTTAGTAATGTTATGGCTTGTTTCTATGTAAAGCTGCTTTGAAAGAATTTACATCGTAAAAGCACTACAGAAACAAATCTGACTTGACTGAATGTAGTTTTTAATGGTAAAAGTCTAGGCATGCTGTTTTAACTATAAAGTTATGTATTTGCGTGATGAGACCTTTTGAGCTTGTTAGAACTTGTATTTCATGCAAAGCTACATTTCCAAATTAACTTGTTTATAACTTATCCTTAAAGTACTGTAAGTTTTTGACTCTTCTAAAGCATTAAAATACAACACTGTGTATACAGATATTTAAGAAACATGCTAATGCTGAACATTTTTTTATCTGGAAAAACAATGAAGGCAGATGTTCTGCTTTGAAAATGTGCGCTACGTGCTGGGAACGTCTGTTTTTGTTTTCGCCTCTGTGGAAAACAGCCTATTATATTAATTAATTCAGAAAGGCTCTCAAAGCATGCGCCCCATGATCAAAAATTCAACCTCCGGTGGACAGTAGCAGACTCAGAGTTCCACATGAGGTTATTAATAAGCAAATAATATAATATTATGAACGTAAACTGCAGGTTACATCCCAACAAACACATTTACGTTGTAGTGATGTCTGTACAACATTGCATTTTTTCACGTGCTCGCTACATTGTTACTACATAGAAATGTAAAGACATAAAAAGGCTGTGAGCAACGTTGTCGTGTGACATTCAGCAACCGTGAGACGTTCTTACTACATAGTAATAATGCTTTTTTTCCTGGCAGTTTATCAATACTGCCTAAAATACAGGATAAGCAGTAATAATTTTCTAGTTTTGCGTAATATTAAATATTTTTCATAAATTTTTCCTTTTTAATTTAACAACTGCATGTGTAAGATTTGAGGTGTAAAAACGCAACACATGAATAAAATCAATTTTTTTATTAAACATTTCACAACATTTAATACATACAGTGCACATCTTATTATAATCATAGAGTATTAAAATAAAGTTTAGACTATATTAAATAATTAACTATAGTCTATAGTCTAGTTTACATATTCGCTCACAAAACTGCTCTCTTCTGTTTGCTGAAAAAAAAAAAACCTGAAATATATATATTTTTTCCTCAAATTTCTTCATATTTATTTATATTTTTTGTTTTGCTCTCTGTACTACACTTATTACTGAACAATATGATTTGCTACTTTATTGAGAGCTTTGTTTATTCTCACTCTTAAAGGGATAGTTTAAAAAAATAATTTACTCACTCAAGTGGTTCCAAATCTTCGTGAGTTTCCTTTTTCTGGTAAACACTAAAGATAATTTAAAGAATGTTAGAAACTGATAACCATTGACTTCCATAGTAAAGAAAAAACATAATATGAAAGTCAATGCTTACAGGATACAAAGAAAGTTGAGAGTAAATAATGAGTAAATGTATATTTCTTGGGTGAACTGTCACTAATGTTATGGCCAGCATCAACAATACACTGCTGTGGAAGATTGTAAACACTCAATGCAAACACGCAGTAATGAAGGTGTTTTCTTTCCAGCCGGTTGAAGAAGTCCCGTAAAGAGCTGAAGCAGGAGCAGCAGAACACAGAGCAAAAGCTCAGCAAGCTGGAAGCTGAGCTCATGGACACGTCTGTACGGCCTGATAGCTCGACAGCGTTTGAGCGTCTGCTCCTGTCGTCTCCCGACAGCTCCCTCCTCTGGTTGCAGTACATGGCTTTCCATCTACAGGCTACGCAGATCGAGCAGGCCCGTGCGGTCGCCGAGAGAGCCCTCAAAACCATCTCCTTCAGGTCAAAGACTGTTGTTGTTGTTGTTGTTGTTGTTGTTTGTTTAGGATGGCTGCAAGTAATGAGAGTTCAGATTGCACAATGTTCAAAGTAGCCGTGTCACAGATGTTTTCATACGGCATGACTATCTGGGGTAGCGTTTTATCGTTGCTGTGTTTACACTGTAGGATGGATCGGCGACAGGGGGTTTCACACTGCATGACTTTACAATAGAAAGAATCGCCGACAACATTTGTCTCGATCTGCAAACTACGTCTCGCAACCAAACACACAAGAAAAGTGACATGGAAACAAAGCAAGGTCACATAGTATATCTTTTGCTATTAACTACATAATGAGAAAGAAGCATTTAGTGGGGTTTAAAATCTATTATTCTGCTAATCTGGCTTTGAAGGGAATTGGCAATTTCACCTCAACTTTTATTCTTTTTCGACCCAGTTGTGATATTGCTCAGATGACTTATCAAACAGACACAGGTGCTCCTGCCAAATTTCACTAGTTTTTCATGCATTTCTTGGGTCCAAATAAACTGAAAATGAGCACTTTTTACTTTCCCCCATCCTCCTGCTGGCCTGTACATACCTGTACTAATGGACGCTGCTCTCTCAATGGCTGTAGGTAATCGCCGATGTTATTTTCAAGCAGAACTCATTTCACATGGCATGATTTGAATCATGACAGCTCCAGATATTTAGCAAATATCTCACGGGTGTGAGCCGGACTCAGCTGCGATTCTCTCTAATCATGTCTTTGATGGTTCATAGTGTTATTGTTACTCACATGAACGAGCACCGATTTGCCTGTGATTTCAGGCATTTGTCTGCGATTTCTCAACCTGTCTGCGAGACAAACTCTGGGCTAAAAGCATGCAGTCTGACCTCAGCATAATGGGATTATTCATTAAAAAATGATTCTGTCATCATTTACTTGTAATCTGTTTGAGTATAAATATATAATCTGTTACTTATTATCTGTTTGAACATAAAAGGCTGTATCATACACAGAGCAACAAGTGGTTTTTAATAGCTTCAACCCAGCGCAGATATCATTTTCACGTCCTGTGCCATATTATTTAAATAGCAAATGCATTTGTGTCAATTTCACTGCCTATTGGAATGCTGGTCTGTTAGGAGGAGGAGGTGTGTTAAGGCGCATTATTGGTGAATTTATTTTTATTTTTTATTTATATAATTTTTTTTTGAGCCAACTAAAGTAGACTGTGCCATTGATCAACTAAAAGCTGGTCTAAAGTCAGTGGCACTTTTTTGTTATTTAATAAGCTAGTCAATAATAAGTTATTTAATCTCTAGGCAGGTCCATAATGCATGTAGAATTTGCTTATTACACACACTGGGATGTGCAGCAGCACACAAACATCTTTAAATATGAAAATTAAAAGATTTAAAATGTAAAAGATGATTGTTGTTGACATGCATATGAAAACTGCCACCTCCTCCCACGCCGCCTTTGTCTCAGGGGGTAGACCATTTTGTTCTGTAGATGGACCTTTAACTTTTTTACTCTGCCATGTAAATAACAAATGTGCCATGGCACAAGTGCAACTTCTTCTTAAAGGGAATGTCAGGTGATATTCTGATTGGTTTAATTCACAAAACAGCCAAAACACACCTGGAGCTCATTAAGAGAGTAAGGACAACCTGTTTAAAAACGAGCAACCCAACCATTTTTTTGCACATGTGCTGTGCTCTTTAGACCTTGTGCTTAGAGCAATGGGCTCAAACTCAATTCCTGGAGGGTCGAAGCTCTGCATAGTTTAGCTCCAACCACCTCTGCTTAATAGTCTCTAGTAGTCTTAAATATTTTGATTAGTTGCATCAGCTGTGTTTGATTAGGGTTGGAGCAAAACCATGCAGAGCTGCGGCCCTCCAGGAATCCAGTTTGAGACCTATGGCTTAGATCATTAAAATAGAGTACAAAAAGAATGAAAAAATCTGTTTCCATAGACTTCCATAGTATTTTCCCCTACTATATATGTCTGTGGCTACCAGTTTTTAACATTTTTCAAAATATCTTCCTAGATATTAGAAAAAAGAAACGCATAATGGTGTGTAAATTTTCATTTTGGCGTGGGGTATCACTTTAAATCTGTACAATATGCAGGAAGCCTCCTTTTATGAGACCCTACTTTGACTAAATAAGGCTGCATTTACACTGCATGGTTCAAGTGACTCAATTCAGATTTTTTTTTTCTTCACCATGTTTCACAGATTGGATATGGCCCATGTACGTGTAAGCAGGAACAAATCACATGGATTCCGATTTACTCAAATCAGATTCAGGCCTTGTTCATATGTGGAAATTTATCCGATATAAATCGGATCCGTGTTCTCATGCCTGCAGTGTAAGCAGGTAGATCGGATTGTCATCTGTCAATGCGAGTCGCACATCATTAAACACCATAGCAAATGACGTAGAGTCTCGCTTTCATTTCAGAACAGACTTCATCAGAGTCCCAAACCCCATAATCTCATACACGAGGACTAAATATGCTTTTATATTGTCCTATAGCACACATATTTAAGCATGTTAACGAGAGAGAGAGAGAGCGCCAGAATGTAACATCCACCACGTAACCAATATAAACTAATATAAAACTGTGGCATACATCACGTGCATAAATCATGCCATGGACGTTACATTAAGATGCCTACTGGTTTAAAAAGTCCTATATTAAAAGAAGACGGCCAAATGAGAACATTTCTATAACAAGCTATAGTAAAACAACAACTGGTCATCAAATTCAACCCTGTCAACACATTGAATACAATTAAACGGTGAAAAGAACGTTCTTTTATTATCAGCTGATAGTCAGCGGCTGCTCTTTTTTTTTTTTTTTTTTTTTTTTTTTCTCTTTCCCCTGTTCATTGCGTCTTTGCTATGTGCTGTGGAAATGCAGACAATTGAATACGAGTCACTTTTAAAAGATGATGCAAGCAGGTAAGCAAAAAAATTGCATACAGTCACAAATTCGGAATTGACCATCAAGATCTTCAGTGTAAATGCAGCCTAAGTTACACACTTTTCATTTAGGAATCATTGAAACAGAATTCACATTTTACAATTAACCATTTTGTTTGTGTGTTTAGAGAGGAGCAGGAGAAGCTGAACATTTGGGTGGCCATGCTGAATTTGGAGAACATGTACGGGACACCAGACAGCTTGCAGAAAGTTTTCGAACGGGCCATCCAGTATTGTGAACCTCTTCTTGTTTACCAGCAGCTGGCCGACATTTATGCCAAGTCGGAAAAGATCAAAGTGAGCATCATGTCTGCTGTCGTGAATTGTTTGATGTATTCTGGCTAGTTACTGGGTGGTATTATGAAATTTTGACTTCACTTGGCACTGAAACTCCTGTGAAGACATGTATAATATCACAAAGTTTTTTTGTTTTTTATTTTAGTTGTGATCTTCTGAACTTTTATTATATTACACTTTTATTTATTATAGAAAAAAATGTATGACAGTTTCTACTAATAGCAGCATATTTTAATGATTTCTGAAGGATCAAATGTCACCGAAGATGAGTTATGAGGCTGTAAATTCAAATAACTTGAATCACTGGAATAAACTACATTTTAAAACATTCATGTAGTAAACATTATCGAATTTGACTGGCTTTGTGAAAAAAACAAACACCTTAAGAGCCCAAAAGCATCAACTGAGATGAATCCTGCATGAAAACTGTATTGGAAAGTAATTATTTTACCTATAGTTGAAGTTATGTTATGTAAATGTGTTATTGAGTCACATTAAGATTGAGTCACATTTTAGACACAATATTATCTTAGTTTTTCTGTTTCACCCAAAGAGAAATATGTTGTGTTATTATTCCCTAAAGAATTCTCTTTTTCAACCAATTGAGTGAATCAGTGATTCTTTTGTAAATGAATCAAAGCCAATGAATCAGCAATTCTGAATAATTGATTCAGTAAATCACTCATTAGGACAGACTTGCTGCCATCTATTGATCATTGTAGTGTCTCATTTGTTTATCTACACTATATTCTGTGTGTGTAGGAGGCTGAGAGTCTTTATAAAAGCATGGTGAAGCGTTTCAGACAGGACAAAGCAGTTTATCTGAGTTACGGCACTTCCTGCTTCGACAACGGCAAAGCGACGCTGCCAATGCTCTTCTGCAGAGGGCGCTTCAGAGCCTGTCGAGTAAA
This sequence comes from Danio aesculapii, assembly GCF_903798145.1. Taxonomy (NCBI): domain Eukaryota; kingdom Metazoa; phylum Chordata; class Actinopteri; order Cypriniformes; family Danionidae; genus Danio; species Danio aesculapii. Next base: position 11,378,533 of record NC_079435.1, on the reverse strand, counting down.
GAACGTGAGTCACAGCTACATTTCATACTTGTTTCACACATGCGTTGTCTGTTTGAGGCTCATGCTTTGTTTCCTTGCTGTTTTTTCCAGATGTGGACCTCATTGCCAAATTTGCTCGGCTGGAGTTTCAGTTTGGGAATTCAGAGAAAGCCAAGTCTATGTTCGACAAGGTCCTCACTACATACCCCAAACGCACAGACCTGTGGTCTGTCTTCATAGACTTAATGGTGAAGCACGGCTCTCAGAAGGAAGTGAGGTAAGCACAGCTGCACATCGAGTCTGGGAAAATAAATGAAGTCTATGGGAATCTTTCTTTGTGTCTGTATTATGAATGGATTCTTAAAGGAGTATAGACACATTTAATCTGATCTAACCAAATCTATCTTTAGCATTTTATTTAGTTATGATTATTAGGTTTTGAGTTGATACTTAATTACTTTATTTGCTATTTTAAAAAAATGAAAGGAATATGTAAATGTTGTTTTTTTCTGTTCCATTCAACAAACTTTAAGGATTTTTATTATGTTGAATAAAATAGAATCTATACATTTTGAAATATAAAATATGCAATATAATAAAAAAATATATATATAGTGTAATACAAATATATATATATATATATATATATATATATATATATATATATATTTTTAAAATAATTATATTTTTCTTAAAATAAAAACATTTTCAGTAACTTTTTGAAAAAAAAAATCTATTTTGTGCTTAGAGTGTAATGAATAGAGTGATCCCTCGTTATTCACGGGAGCTACGTTCTAAAAATAACCCACAATAGGTGAATTCCGCGAAGTAGTCCTCCTTATTTTTTACAATTATTATAGATGTTTTAAGACTGTAAAATCTCTCACTTCACACTTTTCTCTCTCATTTAAACGCTCTGAGTTCAAATTTTCTAGAAAAATAAGTCCAGTATTATAAAATGAAACCAAAGATCAAAACCTGTTGTCAGGCATAAACACTCATAGCTCTCAGCAAAAGGTTCATAAAGCTTTTTAGCTTTGGTGCAGATAATGTTGGTATCCACCGTAATGTCTTTTTTTTCTAGTCACTAGCTATGTTTCCATCCACCTATTTTTATGCGCATTTTGGATATGCGCATAACTGAGTAGAATAAACCTTTTATTCAATATGAAAAGATGCGCATAAACTACGATGGAAACACTTTTACCCAACAAACTCCAGTATGAGCATTTAAAAAAGGTCATGTGGTTGGCGCCAGTGGTGTAGTGGTGTAGTGGTTAGTGCGTCAACACTCCGGTGCTCACAGCGACCCGAGTTCGATTCCCGCCTCGCGGTCCTATGCCGATCCTTCCCCTCTCTCTGCTCCCCATGCTTTCATGTCAATAATCTCCACTGTCCTATCCATTAAAGGTGAAAACCCAGAGTTAAAAAAAAAGGTCATGTGATTTTGTAATAAGAGATCATGTGATGATAAAAATGTGTGTGAATGGACAAACCAGCAGGCTGAGCACACTATAAAACATCTGAAATGTTGTTTTGGTCCTTCTAAAACACCATAACCGTTTCAGTATTAGTGTTGTGATGGTATTAATGACCCCCAGAATCAAGAGTGTCTGTGCTCCGCGTCTCATGCCTTCAAACGCCACCGTGTGTTTAGTGTGTCAGGATTGCCTTCTGGTGCTTCATTTATTAAATAAAGAAAAGATTCACGCGGCTTCTCTTATCACAGCAAATTCTGTTTTTACTGTTGATATTTGGCATCAATTAATCAGGAAGTGACTATTTTGTTCGCTTTGACTCACATGAATGGAAACGCTGCTCTATTTGCATATCTTTTATGCGATAATCCAATTTTGCGCATATTCGCATGTTTTTTAAAATGAAAGTATTCAGATGGGCAGAAATATGAACGGTGTCCTGAGTCGTGGCTGGGCACTGCAAACAGCCGCTGACTTGTGGTGCCAGTGTGCGTAACCCAGGGGCGTAGAGGACATTTTAAAAGTGGGGGGGGTGGCTGTATGAGATCATCCATTCATATAATCATTAATCACCTGTTTCTAAATAGTCTGTCTCTAAAAGTGAGGGGGACGTATCCCCCCCGGTTGCTACGCCCCTGGCGTAACCTGATATAAACCAATGTTTACAATTCTAAAATGCATGGCGTGGTGCACGACACCTTTAGTGTGCGACACCTTTACGATGGTCTTGCTGCAGACAGTTACAACTCTTTTTGGATCCTTGTTGGAACTCATACTGCAAGAGATCGACGATTTATGTTATTTTGGCTGAACGCATTCTATACGGTACAGAAGACACGGAGGAGATTGATTGATTAACAATGGTCTACAGCCAATCAGGATGCAGAACACAATGCGTTGTGAAAAAAAAACGTCAAATTGCACTAAAACAAATCCGCGAAACTGTGAGGCCACGATAGGTGAATCACGTTATAGCGAGGGAATCCTGTACTTAATTCATGATACATAATACTTCATTCATACTACAAAAATGTACCCACCTCACTGTTTTTTGGGAAGGGGCTTGCTTTTTAGCGTTTTATTTAGTATTTAACTTTTCTTTTTATTTGTTTTATATTTTTTATGTTAATTAGTATTTTTGATGCAAGTAAATAATATGTGAGTGTAATAGAATCTTAACATTCATGAATTATACAATCAAATATATTTTATTCTATGCAGAGAAGATCTTTATTGCTATTTATATTTTTGCATTAACAAAATGTCTGAATTCTGCTTTGTTTCATCCAATTCATTATCAAAAAATGTTTTCCCTCCATCTCCAGGGAGCTTTTTGATCGCGTGATTCACCTGAGTGTGTCAGTGAAGAAGATCAAGTTCTTCTTCAAGCGTTACCTGGAGTACGAGAAGAAGAACGGCACACCTGAGACCATCCAAGTGGTCAAACAGAAAGCTCTCGAATATGTGGAGTCCAAAGGAGCTGAAGCCACTAGCTAAAAACACCTGTTTTATATTTGACAAGACATCTGAAGACAAAGACTCTTTTATTGTCCACCCAATAGTTCATTCCTCTGCTTCTTTTTCAGCTATTTAAGTGTCTATAGGTGCTTTAGTGACGTTTGCATCTGTTGAATCATTAAATGTGATCAAATATGACCATGAATTAAAAACAATCCTGTAATGTTGAGACATGCAATAAAGATCTTGCTTTCTAAAGCTCGAAAAAGCGTTTTTATTAATAAAAAATGAGGGATAACCACAAAAACATGACATTTTATTTAAAAACAAACAATACAAAATAGGTAAAAGGAACAATTCAAGCAATGAACACAATATTGGATAAGATCTGCTGGTTATATGTTGAATATTTCTGTAAGAACTACGCAGGATCTTCATCAAAGGGAAAGTTCACCCCCAAAAACAATGCTGTTAATTTATTAACCATCAAGCCAATCAACATGGTGGCCATTTTCTTTCCAGAAGAATGTTATATTTCAAAAATTAACTTAGTGGTTCATAAAAAGCGACTCCATTAACACTTTGAGAGTCGTAAAAACTAAATTAATACTCAGGCTCCAAATGATATGTATGAAGTCAAGTGATCAGTCTTGGCAAGAAGCTAAGCATGATTATTACCTGTATTTTTTTAAAGTCATTGGTAATAATACATTTCCCACTGATGGGTTGCAGCTGGAAGGGCATGCGCTGTGTAAAACATATGCTGCATAAGTTGGCGGTCCATTCTGCTGTGGTGACCCAGATTAATAAAGGGACTAAGCCGAAAAGAAAATGAATGAATGTTAAGAATACACAGTTCAGTTTGCGAACAACTCATTCTTTTGAATCGTTTCTTTTTAGAGAACTGGATGAACCGCTTCATCAAATTGGACAGAACTATGAATAATAAGCACAGATCTACAAGTTACTCGATCAGAATTTGCGTCTGAATGCGCTCGACAGTCATTTCATTTTGAAATAAGCCGCAGTACTGATGTTTGGGATCTTTGGATGCCATTTATCGCAAACTCATTCAGCGCTTCGGTTACTTCAACCATGACTGAAAATAGGAAACAACTCTGATTTGACATTTTTTGTCAGATGATTGCAAGCTTAGTCACTTTAAATGCTTTGGGTATTTAAAAAATATTGTTATTAAAGTATTTTATACTGTTATTGTGAGATTTAATAATATGAATTTGTGCTTGTTGCGTCATGGCCCGATAACTATGGAGCTAATAATATGCCAGAATAATCTGATTTTGAATTGTGTTATTTTGGATTATTGACAATTTTACTTTAATAAATAAGAATTTTTTTATGCTGTTAAAAACTGTTTTGAATTTCTTAATTTGAAAATTCGCACAGCTCAGTGATTGGCCAAAAATGCTTAGTTTATCTTTTCGGTGATCGTCTACTCCTCCCTGTTGATCACCCCTGACCTATTTTCTGCTGAATCTGAATTTCTGGTTTTGAATTTTAGAATATTGAATTTGATGTTCTGAATTTCTTAAATCTTGAAAAAATTTAACTACTTTTACAAACTGGATATCTGCAGTCTTTAGCCGTGTCTCATTTCAGAGGCTGCATCCTCCAAAGGAGGTATTCGAAGTGCACTGCGTCATTGCGGCATGACGAAGGCTGTCTCGTTGCAAAAAAAATTCGAAGGCTCCTTCAAACGAAACCTCCAAATGTGTCCTTCATTTCCCAGGTAATGAAGCACACAACCAGTAAATCCTTCGCGGCCTCAAACGTCCCAAGATTCATTGCATGCTGATAACGGCAGGACGCCTTTAAATGAAAACTCCGGTTTAAATGTATGAATTAGTTTTATTATACTTGGATATCTAAACATTTTTTTCAAATGACATGTTTTACTAAAAAGTTTTATCAAAGATAAATTTTATCAGCACTTAACAGCTGTTACGATTGCCTGGTGACAAGATCTGTAGGCTAGATTGTCTCATTTCAAAACACTCGGTTCAGCCTGTGTGGACTTCGAAGGACTCACCTTTGAACCTTTTAAGTTTAAAAATATGTCAAAAAAATCTGCCTCAAAATTCAGGTGTCTTAAATTTCAGATGTTCAATATTCAAGTTATGAAATTTAAATTAAGAAATTCAAATTCAAAACTATTTTTAACGGCATATAAAAATTCAGATTTATTAAAGTTCAACTGTCAATTATTTAAATGAACACAATTCAAATTCAGATTGTTTTGGCATGTTATTAGCTCCACATAACGAACTGATTCAGTCCAACAGAACCAGTTCAAGGAATCAAATAGGATCTCCATTTACCCGAGGTGGTTTAATATTGTTAATAATGTTCATTTTCTAGCACAGACCGGTGATTTTGCTTCATGTGTATCCTCGGGAGCCACAGGTATTTTAACCTGCTTTCTCTGGTTTTCCTTTTTCCATCTCTCATCATCATAGTTCAGTGATGTTGCCGTTGACTTCATTTCATGAATCACCACAGACCGCGATTTCAACTGAAAACATTCTTCTGGAGAACAAAACGCAACTCATGACCCAAGGGTGAGTAAATTAATAGCACATATAAGCTTTTTTCTTCTATGAACTACCCCAAATGAAGACCTGTAGTACCAGTCGAACAGATAGTGCACTAAAGTTACACCTACACCCTATTATCACATATACAAGGCCGTTCATCGACAGCACAGGTGTTTAATTACCGAAATGTTTTCTTTTGTTGCTTGGTTGGATCTCCTGAGACGTTTACCTCACGTTTTTTTGACGTACCCAGCATGCACGGTGTGTGTGTGTCGTTTTAAAACCTCAGCACGAAACTACTTTTAAAGAATAGTGTGTGGCACGATATATAGGAGATTACTGGTATATTTGGCTACTGGCGATATGGTACTGGTTCACTAGTGGAGGCTGAGCGCTGGCGTCCTGGTTTTTCTGGCGTTCTCCGGGTCCGCCATTTTGTTGGCGGTGCATATTGGTGGTCTCGGAGAGCCTTGGCAGGTCTTGTGATTTGTTCCAGCGATTGCAGAACTAGAGGGCGTTTTTAATGTGGCCTTGTTGGGCCGTACAGTTTGTGGGTTCACACCTCTTCGGGGTCCTGAAGCCCCTCTGCTCCTCGCGGGGCGTCGGGGTTTTGTAGACGCATGATGGGTTTATTGCACATAGGGCAGACGCTGCGGATCTCCAGCCACTTCAGCAGGCACCTGCGGGTTACAAAGACACGACGAGAGATTTGTTTTATTTTCAGGGTTCTTGTAAGTACTTGAATGTCAGACATATGGATTCAAGGCCTGGAAAGCACTTAAAAACAAATATAGGTTCTTGAAAGTGCTCGAATAAAACTTGAAATAAAAAAATTGTTTATGGTGTTATTTCAGTAATTGTACAAAATTAAGTAAAAATGATCGATTCTTAATTCAAAAATAGTACATTTGAATTATGTACAAGAATTAGGGCTGCACGATATTGTAAAATATCTTAACAGTGCGATATTTTTTTTGTTCTGCGAATTAAAGTTGATTTTACACACTTTCTGACTTTCTCCTTAATAACAATATTTTAAGCAAAGCACATTCTAAATGCCATTAACTAATAAAGTACAACATTGTTCAGTCAAATAAATAGTGCTAATGTTGTTTGTCATATTTACATGTGATTTCAGACCGAATATTCATGGTAAACATTGTAGGGAGCGTGTTAGAAGTTGTCAATGAACAAATGGGTGAATATAAAACCAACTTTACCCAGCCTGATCTCACGAGAAGACGTAAGTATTTTACGTTTTGTCAGTTTAGTGGCTAATTCGTATGAGTGCAGTCATACAAAAATGTACGATTTTAAAAAGGAGGCTTGGGACCCAACCCCACCCCTAAATCCAACCGTCATTGGGTGATTAGCAAATCAAACTATATTGTACGAATTAGATCGTACGAACTGATACAAATTACCCACTAAATCGAAAAGTTACGAATTGCCGTGAAATTGTGTTGACTTTACCTCAAACTACATATTCACTGTTTATCAGACATGCTTTTACACGATAAATTTGGCTTTATATTCGTACATTCCTTCAGGCCTGTATTTTACAGCACTTTAGAAATACTCAAAAATGTATCTGTCAATGTTTTCAAACAATTATATTTGATTTACAAAAGTCAAACAAATGGCAATTTCACATAAGTCACATCCATAACGGAGATGTCACGTCCATAACGACACTTTTTCTTCATGTAAAAATATAAAATAAAATCAGTCCATTTTGTTCTATAGAGAGACACATTTTATCCTTTTGATTAGCATTATTTCTTTTGTTGTGCAGTTTAATTCACAGAATTTCTACTCAGTATGTTGTATACGGCAAACTGGATGTTTATTTTCCTTATTTAAAGTATAAAAATGTTTACAGATTGATATTTTTCTGATCCCTTAACTCTGGTCAGTTGTTCTGAAAAATATAAATATAACATTTCAATATGATGTTAGCATATACTTTCTATATGAATTTATGTTTAGAGTTTTTACTGCAAATGTCACATCCATAACGCTGGAATTGCTCTTATGTTGTTTTATTATTATTTATCCAGATGAGTGTACATTTATATATCACTATTTAAATGGTATGAAAGTAGTCTTTAGTACATTTATTTTAGAAATGTGGTATTAGTGTGAATTATTATCCTAAATACCTGATGGTTTCTAATTTCTAATGGTTATATTTGATCGAATTTGTAATAAAAGTGTTACTTATTCCCATGATCACGTTTTTAGAAAATGGTCTAATATGCCTATTTGACACCCAAGAAACATTTGTAGTCTTTTTTAGATGCTGAAAACTGTATTTGAGAATTTGACTAGGGTTTAAAATAAAAAGAAAAAAAAATTACCATGAGTTATATAAATCAGATATAAATATAAATCAACCTTTCTGAATAAAGGTGTTCATTATGAATGACGTCTCTTAAAATAATGAATTAAATATAAAGGATAAGTATAAATAAATATTTCTTTGCTCACCTAGGCTGTATGTATTTAAATGTTATGCATATGATTTATATGTTGTGTAATAAAATCTAAGTTAATAGAAGTTTAATTAATACAACATATTAATCAAAAATAATTTATTGCCATAAAAGCGTGCAATTCTTTTAATAAACTGTTGACTGTCTTCCAGTTTCTCAAGTGACTAATACGTTTTCAGTGTAATTGTTCAGGTTTTTGCATGAGTAAATGTGGCATCACCCATTTAGCAAACACTTAATACAGAGACACTCACTTCTTATGGAAGGTGTGTGAACACGGGCAGACGCCCAGCTCATCTCTCGTCTTGAACTCCTCTAGACACACGGCACAGGGTTGCTGCAAAACAAAACACAAAACCAGTTTAGTCTCGATTTCATTAACACATCTAATATGAACACTTCATCAGTACACTTCTTAACATTGGCATGTTCTTAGCCAACATTTCCCTTTTGTTTCACACTCTTTCCTATAAAACTGCATAGTGATTAGGTTTGTTTTCATTAATAATTTAATTTTATATTATTTTGAGGGGTTAGTGAGAAAATAAGAAAACTAAGTATATTAGACTACTTGGACTACTATATACTACTATGTGTGGTCTTGTCAAATACCAATAAAAGATAATAATGAGAAGAAATGTATTGTGGAGCAAACGTCTACCAAAGATCTGATGGATTTCCAAAATGCAGTTGACCGTTTTGTTTGAGAGGGCCAGAAAATCCTGCAGAGGTCTGGAGGAGAATTCCCTTTTGCATTTGTAATAAACACATCATAAGCTGATGGAACTGTGCTTTGTGAAGAACTTTAAACCAATGTGTAGGAGATCTGAAATGAAGAACTCGCATCTTTGATTCTCACGCCTGTGTTCATAAATAGAAGTGTTAATTCATAGGAAATGTTGCCAAAGGATTGCATAGTGATGTAAACAAAGTCACATCCTTTGATGTTTTAGTCGGTGAGTAATGCAAATTTAATGTCAGAAGGTTAGCAGTCAGTGTCCAGTCCACTACTCGTTTTGTTAGTGATATTTAAAGGGACAATGTGGAATTCCTTTGCAGTGGTACACTGATAACAAGATAGAATCTGCAGACACTTTGTAACGCTGAAGTGATGCTGAGAACAGGGGTGCGGATACAAATGCAGGATTTATTAAACAGAATGGTCAGGCAAGCAATGGTCAACAACACAGGAGCAAACAGATACAAGAAATCCAGAGTCATGGTTGATAAACAGGCAGGCAGCAGACAGGAATAAACTAACAAAACAAAGCTAGGGTCTAACACGCAAAGGCAAAACAAGGAAACGCATCGTAATGTTCACATACAGTTCAACAAGACTCAGCAACGTGTATGTTTGTGAGGTGTGTATATATAGTCTGTGTAATTAGTTCTGAACAGCTTCAGCTGTGTCTGTTTGCAATCATGGGGATCTAGGCCAGGGGCCTGTTTCAGTAAGGAGGTTTAACCAACTCGAAGTTTAAACTTGAACTCTGAATTGATTTACCGAGAGACTAAAAACTGAGAGTTTTCGGTTTCAGAATATCTGATCTGAGTTGGGTCAATCAACTTTGAGTAGACCAACTCGAAGTTAAGCACGCACACCGTGACTTAAATGGGATCATCAATGGAGCGCCGATATAATGAGTGACCATGGCAACATCTGAAAAAAGAGACCAGCATTTCTTTCTCCAGCTGAACTTGATGTGCTCATGCAAAGTATAGCAAATATGACCATATATTTAAAAAGCAACACCACTGCATCAGTGAAACAGAGACAGTTAGCGTGAAAACATAGCTGCTCAAGTTAATGCGTAATTTTACATCTAAAGTAAAATATTTAAGTATAATAAAAAAGTAATGTTATATGTGACTTTATAAATTTTTTACACACATCCCGCTTTTATATCAGTTTTAATAGATTTAAAAGTGCACTTGTCTGCCTCTATTATTGTTCAAGTGATTTGATATGACATTTAGAAAGTAAGCAGTACTAAAAAATTGTTTTAGAACGAATAATAATCCCATTAATCTAGTTACAGTACATGTCGAAGGTCAGCGAACTTAAGCTAATTATTATTTAAAAAGGACATGCCATTCTTGTAAGTGACTTTGTTCTTTGTGTGACTGAAATGTAAGCAGTAGCTATGTTTCCATCCAAAAATATTAATTAAATTTATGTGCAAAACTTGAATAAAATATGTGTGAATAAAGCAGCTTTTCCATCCAACGAGTCAGAGAACAAAATCGTCACTTCCTGATTAAACGGGCACCAAATATCAACAGTAAAACAGAATTTACTGCGGTAGAAGAAGCTGCATCAATCTTTTCTTTTTTTTTTTTTTTTTTTTTTTTTTTCTCGGGGTTTTCACCTTTAATGTATAGGACAGTAGAGATTATTGACAGGAAAGCATGGGGAACAGAGAGAGGGGAAGGATCGGCATAGGACCGCGAGGCGGAACCGAACTCGGGTCGCCGTGAGCACCGCAGTGCATGTGTCGACGCACTAACTACTACACCACTGGCGCCGACCATCAATCTTTTCTTTATTTTATAAATGTACTTGCGCCTCAGAAGAAAATGCTGACACACAATGAACGCGTGGTGGCGTTTGAAGCCATGAGACATGGAGAAGAGACGCTCTTGACACGCTCCAGAGGTAATTAGTAATATACATTAATACTGAAACGGTTAAGGCATTTTAGAATGACCAAAACAACATTTCAGATGGTTTACAGTGTGCTCAGCCTGCTGGATTGTCTATTCACACACATTTTCATCATCATGTCTTATAACAAACCTTTTTTTAATGCGCATACTGGAATTTGTTCAGTAAAAGTTTTTTCATCGTAGATTATGCGCATTTTTCTTATCAAATAAAAAGTTACGCACATGTTTTTTTTTATGCCTATTTTCAAAAGTTATGTGCATCATGACGTTTCCATCAATCATTTTTATGCGCATATCCAAAGTGAGCATTACAATAGGTGGGTGGAAATGTAAGGCTGAGGTGAGAAATACCGCTTCGTCTTTAAAAAAGGGGAGGAGACCGACAGAAACTCAGAGTTTAGAGAATAAAACCTGCTCCTGACCAGGTTAGGTTCACAGAGTAAGTTACCACGGTAACTGACTCTGAGTTAAAGTTACCTCTCTTTCAGAAACAGGCTTGACTTACCCTGCTTTCTCGAGTTTGACAAACCTGCCATTTTGAAACAGAAAACCCAGAGTTTCTCTCATTTCAGGGTTAAAATACTCTGAGTTTTCACTTAACCTCCTTTCTGAAACAGGCCCCAGGTGTGTGAGTGGTGTATGACTGAATATGTAGTTCTTTTGCTGGCAGATTTGTAGTTCTCCAGCGATCTGCATAGGCTGGATCACTGGTGATTGTGACATATTTCCTGTGCAGAATTTAGATTTTTTTTTTTTAATTCTGCAGATTTATGCGTAACGAAAACAACTTAAAACATGAAGAAAAAAAAAACCTTTTTAACTTAAGGATTGTAATGCAAATCCATTTAGATCCACTTGTTTAATAAACAAAGCACATCTCTCATAAAAATAGCTGCTGAAAGACAGACTTTATTTGACTTTATAAACATTTGCATATTAGTTAATGATATCACTGAAACCTGTATGAAAACTGAATAAATATATATTTACACACATTTAAACAGATTCAATGATGGCCCAAAAACATCTTTCACAATTCTGTAAGCGGCATGTAGATGAATATTTAAACATTATGCACTCATTTCACTCAAAAACAAAAAAAACATGAGAGCAGTAAGAAAACGTGGGTTAAGAGAGCATCTGATCGAAGGGATATCTGCAGGTCTCATTAAAATTACACTTAAAATAGTAAATTGTTATAAAGCTTATTTGAGACAGTAGACATATATATTAATATCTAAGCCCACAGTTTAAATTATTCCCCTCCTTTTCATTGATAAAAAGTTTTGTTTACCGTTAATAATTAAATTTTTAAGTAGTTTTCTAACTGTTTAGGCAATATCAAAATGACTGTTTGTTTCTGTATTTATTTTTACTGTGACATTTTTTTCTTTAGTTTGATCTTTCTTATGTCATAGTATGTTTGTTTATACATCAAGTGTATTCGTGTTTATAGAGAAATGACTTACTCCCAGCAAGCTCAGCTTCTTTCCTGCACCTTTCAACACCACCTTTAAAAAAAGAAATTGACAATGTATTTTTATTATTACATCTCTTGAAGCATAAGTGTTATAATTTAAAGGGATAGTTTACTCAGCCTTCATCATCATTTACGTCATTTACTGTTTGAGTTTCTATCTTCTGTTGAACATGAAAGAAGGTAAATAAAAAATGCTGTTAGCTGTGTCCATTGACTTCCAGCAACCTTCTTTCCAATCCTTTGTGTTCAACAGAAGAAACTTACATTGGTTTTGAACAAGTGAAAAGTAAATTAAGACAGAATTTTCCTTTTTGGGTGAAACTTTCCCTTTAAAAGAAATGGCATCAAATTATATTAAACTATATTATTATTATTTTTTTAGGATCAATCAGGATTGATATAAGGATTAGAAAGGTCTGCTCATTATAACGAAATTCCTCAACCCAAATAATGTTTTTATAGCTTCCAAAATGCATATGAATGTCTTATTTACAGTTCTTATTGTAATCAACGAATGCAGAATAATCGTGATAACCATGAAACCGGGATTATTTCTCAGACTGTAATCGTTTGACCAAAATCTATAATCGTTGCATCTCTAGCTACTATAAGTAACAGAGAATTGTGTTTTATGCTTTCATTTTATAGTCTGCAAGCTGTTTCTCTTCAGCAGTTTCTATTAAAAACACTTTACTTTTTTAAAGCAGGTGTCATTTTATCTGTTACCGTTTATATGTTAATTATTATCTCCTGTGCTGTCATCTCTAATGAGCTAACATAGCATTATGTGAAATATCTCAGCACCCTCTCAGCATTTTTATGTCCAAGTTTCAGAGACTTCTTGCAACCTATTTTGAGGAAATTATATACATCCTGTTTCTTGATTGCATGGTTTATATGAGTAAAGTATATGACGAAGGCTATCTTTTAGACTGGATTTGGATTAAGGCTCTGGCAAACATTCTGTGCTATTTTTCAGTCTGGCTGCATTGTTTTAAACCCACCTCATTGTAGCTGTACTGCTCCCTTGTGCCTTGCTGTTTCAACCTGTAAAGACAAGAGGAAAAACTGAGACACTTCCTGAGTTGAGCTGCAAAACTGCTGTGGCTGATGTGAAAGATTGTGATTGTGTAAATCAATCTGCTGCAGCGTTTCCTCTGCCAAACTCTTATATATGCATAACAAATACTGTACGTCTTAATTATTTAAACAGCTAGTTGCAGTCTGCTGATAACAATGAAGAAGCTATTGTATTAGAGAAAAAGAGCACAAAATACATGAAGTATGAGGCATGTGTTTCAGTGTGTTGTTACATGTCTTTACAGGAGCTGATGTGATTTGTGTAACAGAGGGTGTGGTGGATGCGTTGGGGTCCTTGCCTGAACAGATAGCAGCAGAAGATTACACTGAGCATGAAGATGAACATGCCTATGCCCAGTACAATGACGTAGACATTGAGCGGCAGACGGTAGATGTCTTCCTCTGTCATATCACAGTCTGAATGCTGCAGCCCTAGACCACAGAGGCAGCCTAAACACACAATAAGTTTGCAAGTTATATGGGGACTTCTCGTTAGGGTTGAACAGTTTTAGAAAGAGAGCTTATTGCAGTATTTTTGACCAGTAATGCAATTTTTTGTATTAATTGCTTTTTTTAAAATGATTTAACAAAGACAAAGCAAAAAATTATTATATAGTATGGCCAGCACAATATTTGTGTATTGTGTATAGTGCTGTCAAATGATTAATCGCACCCAAAGTTTGTATTGACATACATGTATAATGTCTGTATGTGTAAACACTTACTATATTTAGAGAATATACACTTTTATTTTGGATGCGATTAATGATGATTTATTGATTTTCAGAACTAGTAATTAATAACTATCTTTCTAAAATAAAATTTTCACACTTGACCACGTAAAATACTAACAATCATAATTACTACACATAATTATAGTCAAAAATTCTTATCAGTTTACGCAGTTAGTCGCCTAAATAGCTTTTAAAAAAGCAGTTAATGCTTTTTTATGCTGATGTTAAATATGATTAACAAATAGCAACACATCAGCAATAATTAATTTATTCAATAATTTGTGTTGTGTAACTGAGGAATACTGTGGGTTCATCAGAGCTCCGCTCATAGCTGCTAAATTTAAAGGTGAAAGTCCAAAAGCAAGCATGTATACTAAAGCAATTTCACTGTGCCAATATTCTAGTGGTTATATGCATGGTTGACATGGAGAACTGAGGTGCTCACGGCGACCTGAGTTCGATTCCCGGCTCGAGTTCCTATGCTGATCCTTCCTCTCTCTATTTTTTACACTTTTCTTTTTTTTTTTAGATTTATTTTTGGCCTTTTTGCCTTCATTAGATAGGACAGTATTTAGACAGGAAGTGAAGTTGGAGAAAGAGGGGGTAAGGTAGGTAAATGTCCTCGAGCCGGGATTCGAACTCGGGACGCCCTGAAGTGCTACTGCACCATATGTCAACACGCTAACCTCTAGGCTGTTGTGCTGACATTTTTCACACTTTTCTTTCTGTACCATCTGGCCCGGCCCTAACCAATTTATGACCAATAGTCATAAGAAACTAAATAGCTTTTTGGTCGACTTCTACAAGCTGGGAAAACATCATATAAATATGCCAATGCAATTAACGTTATTGCTGAATAGATCTAATATTTACACATTTGCTTGAGGAAGGAATGATGGGGTAGTTACATTACTATTACTATTTTCCATAACATCTATGCCCTTCCATAACATTAGCTGATGTTAAAACTAACAGATAGCACTCTATATCTATTTACTGATTAGCAACCATGTTATGCCATACCTGTCAACGTTGGGATGTAAAAAATATGGGACAACAAATAGCTTCAAATGATTGATATAGACAATAAAATAAAAGGTTTAGCCTATTAAAATCAATGGCCTATACAGAAATTAAATAAAGCTATAAAATCAACTTTTTTTTATTGTATTTGCATATTGATTAAAGTTACTATAGTTATTTAGTGAAGAGCAGCAAATGAATCTCTCATTGTGTTTTGTTTGATAACAGAGGTGTCACTTTAAGAATGCACAGATCTATAATGAAAGCATACGACTACTTTAGTAACTGTTTGTGCTCAGTTAAGAGAAAATTAGTTGTGTTTAAAATAAAACACGCAGGACGGACATGTTTACATATTTTTAAGTGTATTTGTCTGTTTAAACACACACCCGAATCACCAAAGTATGCCAAACTTCCGCTCCTTTATAAATGGCATGTAGAGAAGCTGATCTGGGAACAGTTTATCATATGTAGCGCGTCCGTCAGTCAGCATGCATAGAGATGCACTGAATTCTGAGGTTGTGATGATCGACGCACAGCTTTAATGGAAAGAAAGTGAATGCAGACGTTTTTATATTCATTTTAACGTGCTTTCAAGCCAAAATAAAGCGAAAGCATAATTATCTTGACCAGTTTTTGCAATTCTATCACATTTGAGATCGGCTCTGTATTGATGGTACTTTCACTTTTCATAAAAAGATTAAACATACGGGGGAAATATGGGAAAATAAACGTGATAGTGAGCAAAAACGGGGGAGGGGGGGCTTGACAGGTATGTGTAATGCTAATTATTAATGGCGTTATCAATCGTCGCTTGGATACAGCAAAATAATCATCTTTATCGTAACATTACCTCTGTCTTTGTCGCGTTTTTCTTCCTCTTCTTTTCTTTTTTGCCTATTCTGCGCACCAGGCCATTTGGTGCATTTTGACATGTTCAGCTTGTTGACCAATCAAAAAAACAAACACTGTGTAGCAGGTAAATTCTAATTATTTGAATGGGGGGGGGGGGTGTCTTAGGTGATTAGGCTATATTATCATTATTTAATACTACTACTACTTAGTAGGCTTTGCACTATGCAGTTAAATTAATGTGGGAGTATTATTTTATAAATCATAATACCAACTAGTTTTAAGAATAGTGAAAGTTTTTTTCTTCCCCCATTTCTGGCGACCCCCTGGATGTACAGCACCCTTAGCATTTTCCTATACTGCCTATGCCATGGGCCGGCCCTGTGTACCATCCACTATCCTGCCCAATAAAAGGTGAAAATTATATTTGTATAAATGGGGTGTCCCAATGATAAAAATATGGATATTCGTGACCTTGATGCCTCCTCTGAATCAATTGACTATGGTGTAATCGCAGGCTTTGCAGTTTAAGTGATTTGTTTTTTTTTATGTTTTCTATATAATTGCAAATGCAAGTAATGATTGAGACCTACATCTCATGGACATAATCATTTTAAACACATTTTTTATCCTAATCTCAACTTTCATAGAAGATTTATGAGCTTTTCCCCTTGTCGGCACCAAAACAAGTCCCCACAGGATCACAAATCCAAAGTTACTGGTATTTCATCCACCTCTTTCCATGTGTTTACTGTGTTTTAAACTATGGGTTGCACTTTTGGTTTGGGGAACTTCCATTCATTAAAACTGAAACAAATTACTGTAAATAATAAGGCTACACTACAATTAGTCAATATACATAATGAAAATAGAGGCATGTTTGCCTTTATGCTTTATTTTTATCAGTCATAATGTCATGCTCTGTATTTTAATGTGACATTAGTATCACAAGCATATCTTTGGACAAAACTCTTTTGAGTTCACAGTTTTTATTCCTTTTTAGATTATATCATGTTTGTATAACCCAAAATAATATTGAACACATTTATAATATTACTGCAGAAAGAATTCTAATATGTTGACCTTTTTATTTACAACAGAGTTTAATGGAAATTAACATAATTCACACAAATCACTATGAGGCGTGGGACAAAGGTGGATGCTTGAGGGTACAATTAGTCCTCCCAATATATTAAATACCAGGACACACACACAAACAGTTAAATTAGCCACTTAAATGACACACATGAGCAGGAAGAACGGTTCTCTAGTACTCCCACTTTCAAGGGAATTCTGGGAAATTAGCGAAGTACTAAACAAATATGAACAACTGTGGGATTGCTTTCAACAAACCACCATCTGGCCTTTTCGAGAAGCCATATGTGTGTTATAAGAGTACACCATTCACAATTTACTGTTTCCCAACCATGTGAAGTTCATCTCCGTTCCCCAGTCAGTCAGTGTAAGAGTTAAAGATTAGTGCAGCATCTGCAAGAATCCCCCCCCCCCCCCCAGTCTGAATGTGCAAAGCGGTTCATCTAAGGTGCTTGTATAGAGGGGCTTCCACAGAGCTAGCTTGGGTCATTCTGATGGGGATTGGGATGGTAAGGGGTAAAGTCTAGGTAGGATACAGCTCTGGATACTCACATCCATATAGCATAATTTTTATGACACTGAACAATGATAACTAATATTTTTATTTTACTGTGAGGGTTAGGTTTATGGTTGGGGTGAGGGCAGGCATTAGTGAAATACAATTTAATAAATATTATGAATAATACTTGGTATTAATTATTGTTTTGACATTACTGTGATGGTTGGGGTGTGGGTAGACGTTAATAAAATACAATTTGATAAATAATATGAATAATACTTGATATAAATATTGTTTTTTACATAACTCTGATGGTTGGGTTTAGGGTTGGTGTGGAAGTTGATGTTAATAAAATACATGTAATGGTCATTTAAATTAGATAAATAATTCTCGTTAACTTCCGGCCATAGCTGTATTCCATCTAGCAACAACCATGGTAAAGGGAGATTTAATGTCTGCCATAAACACAGGCAACAGTTTCTGTGTTGTTGTTATTATTATTATTATTATTATTATTATTACTGTAGAAAATATTTTATTCAACTGGGAAAAGGTCAAAAGACTTGTAATCTTTATATTAATCAGAGAGTCCTGGAACAAATGCATCACTGTTTGAAGAAAAATGTTAAGCAGCATAACTGTTTTGAGCATTAAAGTTAATGTTTGCTTGAGTACCAACAAATCAGGGTTTTATAATGATGTACTGTATCATGTGAACCTGAAGAAGAAATACATTTTAAAATGTATTAAAACTATCAAGAAAATATCAAGTTTTATCAACATTTCATGCTTTTTTCTTACTGTACTTTTGATTAAATAAATGTAGCCTCGCTAACAGAAACCATTTCATTCCAAAACATTAATGTAATCAGTTTAACAAGTTTACATAAAGTATGACACAAACATAATCAAAATCTGAGTAATTCGATCACAGTCCCAATGCAATCCATGTCTACTTACTAAGCATTACTGTCACTGAAAGACTGACTTGCCATCCATGTTTTCATCTAAAAATAAATCTGTAGACGTATCAGTTTTCAGAAGCGCAAAAGCCCAACAGCATGCGGGTCTCCACATAGCACAGATAATTCCTCAAACTTGACAAGCTACTTTTGACCTTTCTGAATAGTTCCTTTTGACTTCTTCAAACTAGTTTCAACATCCCGTGAAGCAACACCACATCAGTGACTAATACTGAAAAAAACCCAACAACCTCAAGTTCAGCTTTGACTTCTTTCTCAAAGGCCACTCACCGTTACACCATTGGAATGGTTGCATGTAATCTGACTCCAAGCACTGCTGCTGCAAACTCACTGCTTGTCTGGAACAGGCAATGCGGGGGCTGGAAAACACAACCTAAAAGCCTGATTCCAGCTCGACTTTCTTGCCTCAGCGCTCTTCCCGTAGGTCAGACGGGTCTAAAAGGCAGCTCTTCAAATGACAGGGTGCGCTTGGCTTGATTATAGTTCAATTATTCCACCATTCATCCCACTTTTATGATGTCAGCATCGAAGAACAAAAGATTTCAATCACTCTTTGGCTCTGCTGATGTGAATATGCACAAGGTGCTTTGTTACAAAGACAAAGGCAGCATAATGTGCCCTTGATATTCGTCTCGTCTTTGACAACGACTCCGTACGTGGCACTTGATGTTTTTGTGTCTGTCACACACACAAAAAGTTCACAAATTCCTCGATGATGTCCTAAACATCCATACATCCGACAAAATTCCACTCCATCTATTGTCTTTGTCGTCCCTCATATGCTATTCCAGACTTACTTCCTTGACGTGGCCCTCGATCTGTCTTCTTTCTCAGGCCTTTTCAAAAGAGAATCATATTTTCACCACCATCGAGTGTGTGTGGGGGAGTATTTTCTATCTCCACCTAAAACCATCTGCTCCCTCAATCCTTCCATCGAGAAAGTCGACAACCAAAAAAACCCAATCGTTCCCTCAGCTCATATCAACAATCCGAGGCCAAAACGCAGGCATCTGAGGTCAAAAGATGTTGCGCTAATGAGGCCGGCCAGTGATCTATTCTCCAGCAAAAGGCTCCTGCGTCTTTCCTGGCCGCACTGTTTCAGTTTGTAAACAGATCTGTGCTCATGTGATCCTGGTTTGCCTCGCAACTCTGTACTCCAATCCCTCCCTCCCCACTCTCCCTCCCTTCCTGAGCGAATCCCCTCCTCCAATCGCGACTGCAGTCACAGGATGGCTTCCTCTTCTTCTGCATGCAAGATTTTAGAGGAAGTGCAGCCACATGCATGTACAAAACACAAGCCGAAGGTGTTAGACACAACAAGCCAAAGTGAGAGAAAAAAATGGGTCAGAGTGCAGTGTGTTTATATATGCGTGTATAAATATATATATGCAGCGTGATCAGATCATGTTGCAGTCTGACCTACTAAAACACTGGCATGTTTACGTTCTTGCATAGACTATAATTGGTGGCTTTTCAACAGAGAAAAGGGGGAAAGAAAGCAGAAGAGACTCAAGCGACCAACCCCCAACACCAGCTCTAGAGACAACAGCTGCTGCTCCACTAACAACCATGTGCTCTCCGGGTCTCTGTTTGTTGCTCTCAGCAATCTTGATGACTTATCTGTGGAGTGCATGAGTTCATTTTCATGTTAACCAGATTATTTGCTGGTTATATAATTAATCAGGAGAAAGATTTCATTCTTAGTTTGGGATACGTTGTCTTAAAGCTGCTACTTCTACACTCTAAATAACGATATACTTATTTAAAATTAGCTGAAACAACAATTCTTGAGTTTTTTTAAAGGCAACTTAATTGTTTTATGTTCAATCCACTTACATTTGTAAAAACTAAGTTAATTTATTTCAGTCATGTTGTCTCAACACAAATTAATTGTGTGGAACCCAGCATTTTTAGTGTAGTGTAGTGTTGCTAAGGCTAATTTTGACTATTCTAAATAGGTTTTTGATCATGTAAAAACAACATATGTTGAAATAAACTAAATATAAATGTTAGGTTATAAACATTTAAAATGTAAAACATTGTTTTGGCAAATAACTGACTTAAATTTGAGCTGCAACTAAAGGCTGATTTATACTTCTGCGTCAAGCGCACATGTATGCTCCGGCGCTGCCTGCGCATGGACGCGCAGTCCTTGCTGCAGCTGTCGCCGACGCGCCGATGTGCACAAAAAATGTAACTACGTCGCAGCGACTTGTAATGCAAGCTCTGTGATTGGTCGGGTTGGTAGCGCTGATGAGTGTGTGCGGGACAGAGAGCCGTGCGATCCCGTTGGAGCGAGTGTTTACAAGTGTTGAGTCCCGTGATGGAGCTCCAGATGGAAAAATTTTGTTTTGAATTTACCTTATGATTAAAGTTGTTGCACATCCACCAGTTCCCGCCTCAAAATGAGCGAGTTTGAGCTACTTCTACATTAAGCAAGCATTCAGAAAAAACAAAACACCAGCGAAAAAACTCAGGAACACAGAGGAACATAAAGACCTCACTGCCAGCTAGCGTTTCGGAAGTGTTATTGCAGAGCAACAGAAACACCATGCAGAAGTATAAATGCATGACAGAGCTCAAGGCATGCGCCGTGGGTCACACCGATCACTCGACGCAGAAGTATAAATCAGACTTTAGGCTGCTTTCACACCTACACTTTTTCCCCCCGAAACTGGCGTGTTTCCCCAGTTTGCGTGGTTCGTTTAACATATGTGAATCCAGCAATCGCGCTCGGATCCACGCCAAAACAATCGGTCCGAGATCGCCTGAAGGAGGTAGTCACGGCTCGATTAAAACAAACTCTGGAACTAATCGATTGTAGTGAGAAAGCAATACAATCCGAACCTGGCTATGTAATAGTGTATTATGGATATGTAATAGGCATACAATTGAAATCAGAATTATTAAACCCCTGAGTTATTAGCCCCCGAAGATTTTCTTCAACACATTTCTAAATATATTAGTTTTAATAACTTATTTCTAATACATGATTTCTTTTATCTCTGCCATGATGACAGTAAATAATATTTGACTAGATATTTTTCAAGACACTTTTGTACAGCTAAAAGTGACATTTAAAGGCTTAACTAGGTTAATTAAGTTAACTAGGCAGGTTAGGGTAATTAGGCAAGTCATTGTATAATTATGGTTTGTTCTGTAGACTATAAGAAAAAATATAGCTTGAAGGGGCTAATAATTTTGACCTTAAAATGTTTTTTTAAAAACTGCTTTTATTCTAACCGAAATAAAACAAATAAGACTTTTTATCCAGAAGAAAAAATATTATCAGACATACTGTGAAAATTTCCTTGCTCTGTTAAACATCATTTGATTCATATTTTTAAAAGAAAAAAATTCAAAGGGGGTTTAATAATTCTGATTTCAGCTGTATATGGCTATATGAAGAGAGTAGGGCGGGATGTCATTCCTACCGGTAAATGTGTGTTTCATTTCAAATACGAAAGTGAAAGCATGCTGAACTATTAGAGAGAGCTGTTTATCCGTTGGGAAAATTGACCGAACTGCAGTCTTGGTTTATCAGTTATTTCTCTCTATAATGTAATGCCTGTAATGCATAATTCTAGCTAATGGCTCTGTATGGGAAAGTCTTACCTCTGATTTATATTTGGTGACGATGTCTGTGGGTGTCACCATTCAAAATTAAAGCCCATCTTTTCGTGTATAATGTCTTATTGCTCATTGCCATAAATTAAAATAAGGACGCATGACAGCTGAGCGGGACTCTGAAAAATAAACAGTGAAACTCTGACCAATGTGAGGAGAGTTTATTAATTTGGTTTAATGGATTTATTAAAATGTCTTGCTTTTTATATTTTTGCTATATATATATATATCGGCTGAAATATAAAGAAAACAAATAAAAGGTCACCGTATGTATTTTAATATCAGTATATCACCAATGTCAGTATTTCAAATATAATAGTGTATTATAAATCAATTGTATTATTTGCAATGAAATTATGTAAAATATACAGATACATACCATGCTTGACATTAGCTTCACAACATTTTGCTAAATACTTTATCAAAACAATGATAAATGATGCTAGTGATGTATCTCTGTATAAGATATGTATGTAAATGTATACATACAGCTTTCATTAGACAAAATTGCAAGAACTAAAGAGAGTATGACAGTTGTGTTTAGGAAAGTCCTATTTCCTGGTCTGAAAAAAGCAAGTGTTTACAGTGAGTTACTCTATTGGGGCCTCTTGTGGAGCTAAATGAAACTGCTTCATGTCAAAAATGAAAAATACACTGTTTAGTTAAAAAAACAACAAAACAAATCAATGCAACTGGGTTTTCTTCTGTCAGACCTTACTGTAATACACCGTCCATGCTTTCTTTTGACCACTGTATGGAGAAGAGAGACCACCATTAATGAATCCATTTTGGCTAACGCTAACATTGCCATGTCCATTCATACCACCTTTTTGGCCATTATCACATTGCTTCTCCAATTCACTTTGACCAACATCGAGACCAGCATTCACATAACCATTTTTAAAGCCATGTTGGCTCCCATTATGCTCATTATTTTCACAGTCATGTCCATCTTGAGTCTTGTTAGCATTTGTGCTACTTTCGCTATGTTTAGCAGTATTAGCATCTCCATATTTTCTCAGACTCAGCGCAGGTTTGCATGTGTGCCAGTCCCAGAGCACCTTGTTCATAGTGTCCTGGCGCCGAATACCCAACAGTTTGTCTTCCTCGCTGTCTGTTTTATCGTCCTCATCGTCGCTGTCATCATGGTCGTGGCAGCTCTGAATCTCGCCGCTAATATCCTCAAAGTACTGCTTGATGCAGACCTTGGCGAAACTCTTGGCGTGTTCTGAGCAGGTCTCGTCAAACATCCTGCGCTCCGTGTCCACATAGTGAGACCAGTATTTGGTTTTGAGGAAGACAGCCTGCGTGAAGCAGGGACGAATGGCTCGGATTAGGAATGCAACGATTGTGATGATCAGCAAGAACAACCATCCAAAGGCCTGGGAAGATATTTAGAAAATAGACAAACACATATGCATTCATTTTTAGCTTGATTTATGATGTTTTGACATAGTGTTGTCACGAATCACGATACTGGAATTGGATACCAGTTGGTACTGAAATTTTAAAAACGTCCATTTCCTGTGAACATTTAAGTGCTGTTAAACGGTGCTGATTTGCCATTGTGCCCACATGCTCAACACAAATGACTGTGATTGGCTGTAAAAGTCATCAGTTCACCATACTCACCGCTGTTTACTGAGTGTAAATACAGATACAGGGACACTAGAGCGTTTTAAAGCCGCGATTCATCAGCGGATCACTCGTAGTCAGCTTATAGACAAACCAGCTGATCGACGTGACTCCATTTGAGTACTGATTAGTATCGAATTCCAGTATCGTGACAACACTATTTTGGCATATAAAGCCATTATGGAGCTCATACTAAATTTTTGTAAATTTTTTGTGATATATTGAAGTTAAAAACAAGATGCTCTGTTTTTGTGTCTCTAGTAAACCTACAATTGCATAAACCATGTGATCTGAAACTATACTTTAAAGTGTCAAATAATTTTGTGTAAAAAAAAGGTTGAAATATGGGTCTAATTGTTTATTCAGTGTGTATATATATATATTCAATAAGTGATTATATAAAATTTTATATTAAATTCAAAATGTCTTGTGGGTCAAATCTAGTGGTTTGAAGGATAGTAACAAAGTATGAAGATTTTGAAAAACTGACAAATAACAAAAATATCATATTTTAAATTTGCATTTTGGCGCTACTCTGTAACCCTTAAATATATAGTGGTCCCTCGCCATAACACGATTCCCCTTTCGAAGTCTCGCAGTTTTATTTATTTTTGTGCAATTTTACATGCTTTTTTTTACAGTGCATTGTGTTCTGCGTCCTGATTAGCGCATTGTTGTCTGCATTCTGATTGGCTATAGACCATTATCAATCAATCTCCTCTGTGCTGTGTCTTCCGGACAGTACAGAATGCGTTCAGCCTGCCAAATTTACATAAATCTTTGATCGCTAGTAGTGTGACTCTGAAGCCCATAAACCCCATAATGTCAACGAAACATTCTGCACCGTCAAAGACACCCACGGTAGCACCCAAAAGGCAGAGGAAGATGCTAACCATTGCACAAAAAGTTGGGACCTGCTAAAGGAAGGTAGAAGTTACGCAAGTGTTTAAACGAGAGAAAAGTGTGAAAATGTCAATGTTGATAAGACGAGTGCATAAAGAGTATAGTGAGGGGTTTTACAGCCTTAAAACATCGATAATAATAGTAAAAAAAATAAAGCTGACTACTTCACGAATTTCACTTATTGCGGGCTATTTCTAGAACATAACTCAGACGATTAATGAGGGACCACTGTACTCTTTTTAAATGTTAGCAAGACTCTTACTCCAAATATGCCTGACCTGATTTTTTGTATAAAAGCTATAAATATGTAAATAGTTTTAATAATTATAGATTTATGATACACACACACACACACACACAAAATATTAAACATTTTACTATAAATTAAGTGAATCAAAGTTAAAAATGTAATTTTGACAATGTTGTAATACGTCATATAATTATTTTTTGTGTACAATTTATTTACATTTTTTTTGTAATTTTTCAATAATTATTGCTCCTGTACTAACGGTTTTCATTTTAGTTAAAAGTCTTTGTTTAATTTTAGTTAAAAGATTTTATCTATGTTCTCTTTTTCCATGTAAATTTCCATTTTAGTTATTTCAGTTGTCAACAACTTAAGATAAATTTTCCCTTGCAAATAGTTGAAGCTTGATAAAATGTTTATGAACGCAGCGTCAAATGCTTCAATAATCAATCAAACCCACTTGTGAAATACAGCGTGTGTATCTAGTAGCCACTTCTCTCGACACTATGTCTCCATATATATTTCAGTTTTAGTTATTTCAGTTGTCAACAAATTACAATTAAAATAAATTTACCTTTGCAATTAGTTGAAGCTTGATAAAATGTTTATGGACACATCGTCAAATGCTTCAATAATCAATGGAACCCACCTGTGAAATACAGCGTATGTATTTGTGTCCGCTTCTCTCAACATTGTGTGTCCATTTAGATTTCCGTTTTAGTTATTTCAGTTGTCAACAAATTACAATTAGAATAAATTTTTCTTTTGCAGTTAGTTGAAGCTTGATAAAATGTTTACGAACACATCGTCAAATGCTTCAATAATCAAACGAACCCACCTGTGAAATACAGCGTATGTATCTGGTGGCCGCTTCTCTCGACATTATGTGCTGTCCGTCATATATATGCTTGCATGGTATCTTGGCCAGTGTTCGCAAGAGTTCCTCTTGTGATAACCCATGTCCACTTCCATTCCTGCCAAACTCAGACATGTCCAAATCCATACTGTAGGCACACAAGAAGCTTTTACCATCCATTAAAGTCACCGATATCCAAACAGCAGGCGCGATGAGCGAACGCTGGGATATGGACACACACATGTATCGCATCACCGCCGGGTCCTTCGTCCTCTGTCCTATAGGTCGTTTCCACTCCTCCGCCAGCATCGAGACATTGTTGTTCAATACAAAACCCAATAGGAAAAACCATATGGGTGGAATGACCAGCATGCTGATCCCATAGGAGTAGTTATATTCAGGGATACAGGGACAGTTGAATTCGAAAGACGTGTAAAGTTGAGCGCTCGCCAGGGCCATGATGCCACAAATACCATTCATGAAAGACTCCTGGTTGGACTGGAGGATCTGGGCCATCATTCGAAACTTATCCATATTGACGTGTTGGTTGGTCTACCTTAAGAGTAACCTATATGGGAAATTTGGTTATGGAGATAACAGGATTTAATGTAATAGTTCCCGTTAAAGCGTTTCTATTGCAAATTGTCTACTTTACCCTTGTGTGCTGTTGGGGATGTTTTTATCCACTCTGGGGGGATTTTGAGTCTTAATTTGGCTAAATCTTTTTCTGTGCATTAGCAAATGTAATGATTTGGGTCGACACTTTATTTTATTACGTTGAAAAAATGCTTTGGAATTGGCAAATTTACTACTGTTTTGTAATGTTCGAAGCTGTTTTTGGCCCATTGACCTCCATTATATTTTTGGATTGCAAAACTATGACACCTTATTATGTATTCTTGATTGTTGGTTATTTTCTCTGTTGGGAAGAGGTCAGATTTGTCACTTTTGCTGCTGATCATCAGTTGCAGTGCAAAACAAAGTGTAGTTTTCTGGCGTTTTAAATAGAGTTATATAGAATAAAGTGTGTGCGTGTGAGACTACTTAGCTTGATATGTCTGAGAAAATCTAAATAAGCAGCTCAGCTCTCAGAACATAGTAAACATTTTACGAACAAGTGTATTTATGCACATATGCTATGCTATCATTGGTTTTTATACTCCATAGGAACTCCATATAAAAAAATTGAAACTTTTTTGCACAGTTCTTTCTACAGGGTGGGCAATTTATATGGATACACCTTAATAAACTTATTGGGAATTTCACAAGAAAAACAATGGCTGGTTTTAACGTAACTTTATTCTTTCATGAGTTAAAAGAATAGAATGATTTACAAGCCCCCTCACATATACTAATGTGCCATAAACAGGACAATAATATCACCAACTATTCCCATTTTATTAAGGTGTATCCATATAAATGGCCCACCCTGTAAAGGATTAATGGTGCTAACTAATGATCAACAATAAAAATGACCAATTTTACCTCTTCCCAACAGATAAAACCACCAACAATCAAGAATGCATGATTATTTGACTTATTTGAAGGCTTTGCAATCAAAAATGTCTTTATAATGGAAGTCAGTGGGGCAAAACCAGTCATGAACATAACAAAAGGGTAGTCAATTCAAACACTAGTTAAATTTAACATTTCAAAACTATTTTGCTTTTATAAAGGTATGTAAATTGACAAAAATATGTATGATATTCATTGGAAATTAATTGAAAAGTGTATGATGTTAATGTTGGATTTTTTTTGGTTATAGTTCACCATGTTTACTAATGTGGATTCATTCATTCTGAAATTATGCACAGACAATGAGTGACAGTAAAGAACTGATTTTTATTATTTGATTATTGATTAATACAGTATTAATTAATACAATTTTTTATTTATTTAAAAGATCATCATATATAATTGTTATTAATGAATGTGTTATGTATTAATTCCTTCACATAGTATTAACTGTGTAAATTGATGTGTTAAGTACCACAATGGTTCTGTTTTTACTATATTTTCTAAAACGAAAGTTCATTTTAATAGCAGTTTAAATGCAAATAATAAACCAAGTCATACAAACACAACAACAACCAAAACATGTGCATGTATTTCTGATTGCAGAGTTTTTTAAACATTTGTCTTTAATCGAAATAATCATATTTCAGTCTTGAAAAATATATTTAGTGTGAAACAAGCAGTATTCTATTGTAGTTGTTGTTTCCCCAAAATTGCAGTTAGTAATGCTAGATATATTACCAGTTTGTGTAAAAAAAAAAGTTTACTTTAACACTTTTACAAAATCTGATTCTAATTTCATTTACATATGACTGATAACATGTGCACTATAGGTTAGATAATGTTAAAAATGTTTTACAATTGAATAGTTTTGTATGCATTTAAAAACATACACTTTTGTGTCACACGCACTGAGGAATTCCAAATAAATTAGGTCACAACAACTGTACAGAAAAAAACAGAGGTAATACCAATACGTTCACAAACAACAGTCCAAGAGATATCTATAATGAAGTCTACTTACTGAATTCTGTAGTGTTTGAGCAAATGTTCAGGGTCTGTGAACTGTAAGCAGAGAACCTTTCAAAGCGGAGGATTTTTGTAATCGGATTCAACCCTCATACGGTCTCTTTCTCACACACAAAACAGCATACACACCTTCTCCCACGTGATCAGCTGCTTAATAGTTCTTAAGTTGAAAATCTGATTGATATGTTGATATCATAGTCTTCATCTGTGCTCATTTTGTCTCTTCAAACATCCTTATATCATCTTTAATTCTCAAAAGCATCTTTGTATTTTATTTCAGGACACAGATGACTGCATCTATTTACATAGCTGGTAATACAGGCACAGTGTGGCTCAGAACACATGCAAAAGTGTTGCCTCTCCCTATTCAAATAAAATCTTCTGTGGGATTTCTGGTAGAAAACCTAAATCATTGACAAGGCTTGTGAAGGGCAGTAAATCTTCTTTTTAATATGCGATTTGCCGGGTTTCTATCCTAAGGTGAAATCAATCCTTTTAAAGTTAGCAAAAAAGAACAAACGTGAATTGGGTGCATTTCCATCAAGCTGTTAAGAAGGCAGACTTTAGTATTGGTAATCTAGTAAATAAGGCAAGCATGATGAGACTGAATCGGTCATGTGAAAGTAAATATTAGCTACGTGTTATGCATTAATTCCTTCACATAGTATTAACTATTTAAATTGATGTGTTGAGTACAACAATGGTTTTTTTTTAACTATATTTTCTTAAACTTTATCCAAACCCATGTCAATTGAGCATAAAAACTTTGTGAATTAATGGATTTTTATTTAAAATTTGCTATTTCCATCACTCGTTTCTAATTCGATACTTCAAAATGCGCATATACACTTCAAGAGTTCACACATTGCTAATAGATACTGATTGCAGGTTTGGCATGCTGTACTGGGAGAGAACCCAGCAAGCATTTTTTGTTTTTAAAAGAGACCTAATAGTCATCTCGGCTAAAACAAGGCTAAATTTTGTCTGTCATTGAAAATCTAATAGACATCTAAGCATAGGCCAAATCTACACTGGTCATCAAATAAACAGAAATGAATAAACTACACATATAAAGTCTGTATAATCTGTCTATTTGATGACTAGTCTAGATTTGGGCTATTCTTAGATGTCTATTAGATTTTCACTGACAGCCCAAGTTTAGCCTTGTTTTAGCCAAGCTGTCTTCATTTAGATGTCTATTAGATGTCTATTAAACCTAAAATTTTTTGCTGGGAACGCTGTGCTCGGAGGTACTTGAGCCCAGGGCTCCCGCCTGGTCATTTAGCATAGAAGGGGGTTCGAGATCAGGTGGTCTCAAGAGTGTCCTCTTGGTAAGAGGAAAAAGGGTGGATGTGGAGGGATCTTCAAAAACGAAGATTAGGGAGGTAAGAAAAATTGGATATTTACGTAGGCTTATTCGTCTGATTGGTTTATTTGTGATTGTTGATGTGAGACCAGCCGTGTACAATCATAGTACATGATCCTCTTGAAATTAGTTTGTAAAGCTGCGGTCACATAAGAGTTTGAGTTTGCGATATTCTGTCGTGCGGCACTGTGAAAAGGGGCGGGATTAAACAAGATGATTAGACATTTAAAAAGCGAGCGATTGCTCCATGTTTTAAATTTCTGTCCAGAGAGGTCGTGTTTTGATCCTCGATTGGTCTCATGCAGTCAAGTGATGCGATTTCACAGGTCAGAGTTCACCAAGCTTGAACTTTGCACCGCAGCAACCTGCAAAACTTGACGCATGACCCCGCGTTTCCGGTCTGACACATTCGCGTGCGTATGAATGGAAGTCTATGGGAGGAAAAGCCCAGTGTGACTGCAGCTTTTAGCTTAAAATGGAAATCTAGCTTTTGATGCCAGGACCTGACTCCATTGATTCCAAAAAACATTTTATTGGAGTCTGCCTTGTTTAAATTGGGTATTAAGATACTTTTTAAATTGATCTGATCATAAGTGGTAAATACAGGTGCAAATGGCAAACTTTGAGCTAGTCTACTTTTGACATTTACTTTCTCATCAGTTTTTGATTCACCAAAGTACATGCTAATACAACAGGGTCTAAAAGTTATGCAAGAACAGTCTTAGTTATAATAGTATAGCATGTAGCATTAGTAATACATCCAGAAGCTTTATTTTTTTATGCTGATTGATTCACTTTTTCGGGGAGTTCATGCATGACAATCTTACAAACCTGCATGTCTTTTTTATGCTAAGATAAGCAACCGGTGTACTATTTAAAAAAAAGAGGAAAGGGTTGTACCACAGGACAGTATTCAGGAAGTGTGCTGTCAAACTCAAACTTTTGACAGGGTACATCCTGTGTGAGAAGCAGAAAACTGAGCAGAGCTCTGCGAAAAACACTTTTAGCCCATTTCAGTTCGACAAGAGAGACGGTTGTCCTACTTTTAGGTGGGGTAATAAAAGGTAAGTTGTTTTTTTTAAAGATTTAAGTTGTTTGTTTGTTTAAACATGGTTCAATTGAGCAGTAAAGATAAATGTA
Organism: Danio aesculapii; assembly: GCF_903798145.1. Taxonomy (NCBI): domain Eukaryota; kingdom Metazoa; phylum Chordata; class Actinopteri; order Cypriniformes; family Danionidae; genus Danio; species Danio aesculapii. The sequence continues at coordinate 11,347,837 of NC_079435.1, read as the reverse complement.
AATGATTTAATATTTGAGAATATCTGATGTGATCTCAAATGTGCTAACGTAACTATAAAGCAGCAGTTATTGTATTTGATGTCTATCGAACATTGATTTTGACTGATAATTCTGATGTAGCTTCTAGATTTTCATATACTTTAATAGATAAAAACAGCTTTAAACAGGAAGTATATTTTTTCACTTATAGGATGGAGGACACACTTCTAAACGTGTTTGTCGTGGTTGTGAGTCTACTACTCTCAAAGGATCACAATGTGTTTCACGAACAAGATGACGACATTATAGTGAGCATGCAAGACCATGAGCACTTTCTACTGAAGGAGAAGGCAAAGCTGGAACAAGGAGAGCAAGCTGTTGCCATAGAGCTGCCATATTCAAATCAGGAAGCATCACAGAGTCATCGCAAGCTGCCAATAGAGGACCACATGTCAGATGTTAAACAAATTGAGCCAAATGTCAAGACAAAAGTGCTACATGAAGAGCAAATGTCCCTGATGGGGGAGCAAAACGAGTTCGGCCAAAATGCATTTGCACCAGATGACCAGGAAATATTGAGTATTGACAAAGACAAATGGACTGTGCATATGGCAAGTGAAGGTCTAACAAATGAGCAAGTCCGCTTAGGGTCAACTGTGGACCAGAATGTGTCTCAGGGGGAAGCCGAACATCCGGAAGAGCCAAAAAATGACCGGATCGACACCCATCGTGAACATAAAACTAATGAAGGATTTGACCAAAAAATACCAACTTCAAGCCAAAGGTTGACAACAAAACCTCAGGAAAAGTTATCGAGTGACCAAGATTGCACTTTCATCTATTACCTCTGGAGGACATATTCATTAATTTCGTTATTTCGTTTTTTGAGAATGTTTCTGAGGAAGGGATCTAAAATGCAGAAGAAGATGTTGAGATCCACAAATGTCTCCAAAATAGTTTCTAACATCGATTACAAAACCTTAATCAGCTTCCATAACCAATGCGTTGTGCTCCCACGAAATCACAGCTGGCAAACTTGCGAGTTTGTTGAAGGTTTTGTGAACAACCTTTTGGAAACTGTGAGAAATAGGAGCACTGCAGGTTCAGATATGGAGATCGAGGACTTTGTTGGCATTGGCAGCTTTTATGAGCAATGGGCTTCAAGACAGAGTGTTGTGTGCGACTTACATGTACCCATCATCCCACCAAAGGCATATAGCTTTGAGTTTACACTTTTGAAAGAAAACAGAGGTTCAACCACACCGAACAGTTGCACAGTCAAGATGGTGAAAAATTCAGGCAACTGCCATTGCAGCAATTCCAACGTAGATAATAATGACGATGACCTGTTGTGTCTCCTACATCTAGATAACAAAAATGATGATCATGATCCTGACAACTGCATTAATGATTTATGCCAAGAGAATAGCTCATATCTTGATAAAACAAAAGTTTTGAAGTGGTTTAAGAGCACCATTAGGAAAGCATGGAATGAGATAAGCCATAAGTACGACTTTGAGCTCATGTTTCGGAACAGGGAAAACCCTGGAAGTCTCAAAGTTCGGTTCAGGTCAGGTCGGGTTATTCTGTTCAGACTTACACCTGTGGTCAGGTTTAAAGACTCGGAGGTACATCTGATGTCATATCTTCCCTCTGATGTATTTTCAGACACTTACTGGCCTGTATGTTTTGCACGTTATGAAAATGCTCTTCTTCAACACCTAACCAACTCGCTTCCAGACAACGCATGCCATATTTATTGCCTGCAGATTCTTTCCTTTCTTCACAAACACCAAACTGGCCTGACTGGGCCATGTGGGCTTGCAAGCTACCACTTAAAGACTGCGCTATTACATCTTCTACTTAAGAACACTTTATCTTGGGAGCCTGAGCAGATGGGTTGCAGGCTCAATGATCTGTTCACTTTTCTCGAGGAGAAACTTAAAGCTAAAATGCTTGACCATGTTGTAGTTGCAAACCCCCTCATTCCTAGTGAAATCGAACTTCCTAAAGAGTTCACAGAGGGAAAACCTATTAACTTGTTTTTGCCGCTGTTGTCAGATGACAAGTTGTATTTAAAAACCTATAGACACTTGCTGGAGATGATCAAGAACATGCCAGTGCTAATACATGAATATGGATCAGTGAGAAATGTGCTTCAGCAGAACCATCTTTAAAATGGGATGTGCTGAAAACTTGTTAGAATTGTGTACTTTTTCCTGAGATACGAATGTAAAGCCTTGAGTATACTTTGTGGTTTGTGTACAGGACAATTTCATCAAACAGTATGCAAATTGTCTAACCTAATACAACATAGAAGTCAGCGCATACATACACTTTCAGTTGTCTTTGCAATATTTGGTTTGTCCACAATGTGGCAACACTGGGCCTTGTTTCACAGCCAAGGTGAAACTACAATGAATGCCAATCATGAGTGCATGTGATGGGATTAGAAGATAAATTCTAGTTTAAACAAGTACAAATGATCTAATTTTTTTTGGAGACAGAAAGTGCAAGCTAGGGATGAGAATCAATTTTTCTAATGCATGTGTCAATCACCTTTGTTCACAAACTATAAAACAGACAGTAGTCAACATTTGAAGTGGATCAAAACAGTTGGTGTTAGTCCTAATAGTCATTGGCCAACTTTCTTGAAAGGATTTGATCCAGTTCAAATGTTGACTGTAGCATAACGTACTTTAATGTACATTTGACTTTGAATTCACGCCAACGTACACACAAATTAAGGTATACTTTGGGCTTGAGTGGTCTTGACTCATTGTTTGCTTTTGGGGTGCAATTAAAATGTAAAAGACAAAATGCTCGAGTGAACTCAGTTTACTTAATATGAAATAACCACTTGGATCAAAGCATGGCATTGTTACGGTCCAACTTAAAACATATGCCATCTATAAAAGATGTCCTCTAAGAATCTTGCGATTCCCAGAATGACTCGGTGTCATCATGGCAAGGTAAAACGAACTCCGGTATGGACTCCTCTGGCAATGAGACTTCCTTTTTTATCTTCATGTCCCAGGACTTACTGCTGATCATTGTCTTATCTGTCAGAAACAAGAAAAAATTGCTCAACAATTTGGGCTAGTCAAATTTAATTTAGGGAATCAAGTATACTGACCAGATGGCTCTGGATCAGCAGAACATGTAGATTCACAGCAGTCACAAACAGAAGAATCACCATAAAGCTCAGTCCACCTAAAGCACAAAAAGATGGACAAATGCTACTTGGTTTTAGATGCTTTAAAAAAAAAAAAAGTTAACCTCAAGGATGTATAGGAGGGAAAAAAGTTGCATCAGTAGAACCAAAAATCTATAATTTGAGAGAAAATTTGTGCATGTAAAACTCACGTCTTGCTTTTTGCGTCATATGTACACGATTTGGTTTCAGGCGTAGGAGTCTCTGGTCCTATGTCCATCTCACAATGCATATACAGGGGCTATCATAAGAAGAGATTTAAAACGGACAACAAACCAAACAAATAAATTTTTTAAAAAAAGGACATACTTAAGGTAAAACATTTCATACCATTTTAGAGTTTGTCTTGGGAACCCTTGTTTTAAACAGAAAAGCTCCAATACAAAATCTCACGGTCAGGTTGTTATCAGTGGTGTAGAACTTTGTCAGAGCGCTGTTCATGCTGTCCATAAGACATCTACACAGAGGTGATATAAAAGTAGAGATGAAATTAAGATTGCAGTCATCTTTTTCTCTTTATTTTATACACAATGTAAAACTTGACTTGCACTGTGTGATTTATATACCCCCATGTAAATTTTTTTGGCTGTTTAAGTGGCACTTTTCTGCAGTGTGACTTCTTTTATGACAAGAACCAAAGAATAATCAATTGGAGCGCTGATCCTGATGACGCAATCAGCTCAACAACTTTGGGGACAACTTACAGTTTAACACGGTGATCATTTATGTACAGTCTGACAAGCTACAATCTTAAAGCATTAAGGTTAGACAGGACTTCATTTTCTCCATTTGTCATTGGATTACTCTCATTTGCTAATTGCAGGGGCTTATTTGTATTTAACTCCAATATAGAGGAATTACCAACCTACGTCACACGGGTCCACGGTTGCAATAGCAAACATGTAGTGTTGCGCAGTAGGATGGCAAATTAACTTAACTTTTACCGTACACTACACTGCTTTTTATACCAACCATAGATAGATAGATAGATAGATAGATAAAATTTTATTGTGTAAATAGCAACACAAGGTTTCGTAAATGAGCGTGACATTATCTTACCCATAATTTTCTATGACAGAATATTTTTCTGTTGCCTGAAAGTTTGGAGAGGAACTGACAAAGCAACGGTTCAGGTATAATCGTTGGCTCGCATCCATATTTGGGCCATTGGCTTCAAAGCACACGGGTTTGCCAAGCTCAAAGCTTGGTTCAACCCCAAGCAAGTTCCAAGAATCTGGAAACAGATAAAACTAAAAATCAGTTCACACTTAAGCAGTATGACTTCCAGTTCAGTGCAAGTTAAGCTCCATTAAAAACAGGAAATGACGACAAGTGATACAAACAATGTTTTTCCTGACACCGTAGAGACGCTAACCATTATATTATTATAGACACAGACTCCGCTTGTAATTCTATTAAAGCCAACTAATGACACACTTTTTCAAATTTACAGTCTTTGTCCAAACAGCACATTTTTAGGGCCCCCTAGAAACATTTCCACTGTGTTACGTGGATATTTGCAAGTGTTGTGACCAAATTGCTGCATGTTTCTTCATTGTTTGTATTGTGAGAATTTGCAACATGGTGCTGTCAAACTGATGAAGATCGTTTCTTTATGTGCTGGTGTTTTTTGTAATTGCATGTGCTTTCTTAAATTGCAGTGCGTTAAGCTCTCTCGTCCCCCCAATTCCGTGCAGCAAAAGTTATGGGGAAAAAAAGGTGGGGAAAACAGCATTAACATACCATCCATCACAGAAAGTGTGGTCTCTGCTCCTTGTCTTTGTAAACTCCTGAAAAATGTTCCTCCTGTAATAATGGGCAAGAACCCAGTCTGATAAGAGCGATGGAACCTTAAAATGACATTCAAAAAACAAAACAAATTATTTAACTTGAAACGTAGGTGTACCGATCAGAAATATTAAAAATTCTTGTTTTTTACTTGGCGTAACTACATCGAACAGGCACAGTAAAAGGCAGTTCCCTCACAATCACACCGGTGACCACAGGTCTAAAGCGTAGAGTATTCGAGTAAGTGATACGATTTTCATCTTCCTGCAATTAAATAAAACATGCAACACATCAACAGAGGTATCACAGACATAAGGGATTGAGATCAGATTGGTTTTATATTCACACATTTAGACTTTTTCAATAAGATAATTTCAGAAAAGCATTCTTTGCCGGTGCTAATCATGGAAGTCATTAGCAGCCAATGACTTTTAAAGTACAACATTGATTAGTCAAAAAAAAAAAATAGTGCTAATGTTGCTTTGACGTCGTACTTACGTCTGTTTTCAGACCGAATATTTAAAGTACCACGATAAACAACACAGGGAGTGTGTCACAAGTTGTCACTGAATTTATGTACGAATATTAAACCCAACTTGACCTCAATGCGTTAAGACAAAACAAATAGTCGCCCACCCCTCGCTTCAATCCACATCTTTTCAGATTGTACAAAAAATAATAGTGAGTTCTCGTCTGTTTATTGACAGGACATGTGCCCAGCCTCAAGTGTTTATGCGCGCTGTGGCTGGAGAACAAACTTTTCAGGACTCTCACGTAAATGCGGTCCAGATGACACAACAGCTCTATCGGCTTCCTCCGCCCGGTTACACCTGAAAAAGCAGGCTTTGTTATTTTAGGGAGAAGCATCTCCCTGACCTGCGGAGGCACCGGGATACCCCCTCTTCCTGGAATGAAAAGCTCTTTGTGGAGCTGCTGTGCTGATATTCGCACAGACGCTGGTAGCTTTAGAAGAGGACGCGTTGAATCGCCTTTGGACCGTGGGATAAACTCAACACTTTCAGAATCATCATTGGCAAAAGTGAAATTTTCCATTAAGTTCCATTCCACCATTGGGTCAGCGTTAGCGGCGTCCAAATCAAACGCGTTCGCTAAATGATTAGTGTGGAGGAAAACTAGGAGAAGACAGTTCAGCAACATCCTTTGCCTTTACATCGGGTAGTGCTTATTTACTTTTTCTGACTGTCTTATTACAGAAAATGAAATGCCGAGGGGATATTTGTAGCGTCAGTGACGAGAAACACCTGCTGTTGATTATTGAAGTAAACCTTCATTCAGGGACAACTTGTTTACACGCTTCCTATATTGTTTACCATGCTACTCGGTCTGAAATCACATGTAAGTATGACTTGAAACATTAGTACCATTTTATTTGACTGTAAACAATCAACATTTGGACTGTTTTATTTGATTGTGAACAACGGTGTAGGCTACTATGATTGGCTGCTAATATAATTTAACTATTTAGAATTTGCAAGGAATATTTTTGTGAAATTAAAGTATTATGGAAAAACTCCGAATGTGTAAATAAACTATCTTTACCTCAATCTGTTAATTGGCTCAAACCTGTCTACCAAAACAAGCGGTGTGAAGGTGACACCCTAAACATTGATCAAGTTTGACGTCTGCTGGATAAAAACTGGCATTGCATGTAGCAAATGCTTTGAGAGTAGGTTATTATAAGACTCTATCTCTTCCTTGTTCGTTTTTCTCAGTGGCTTTGGTGCATTTCTCACAACAATATTTACATTTACACAACAGTTGAATGCATTTCTCAAAACAATTAGTCATTTGTGCACATCATAGTAGCAGTTTCTCATTCCTTCCAACAAATTGCAAATCTTTTGGACATGCATCAATTGCTTTCATACAACTCTCTGTTGTTTTATAACATTTGCTTGTTATGTCGGTCAAAATTAACTGAAGTTGTGAAGGCTGAATAGTCATTCCATATAAAACTAATAGTCCTCATTTTATTACTTGAGTCATTACATACAAAAATGTTGTAAACTAGTGGTCAAAATCTGACAAGCAAATTTTATAAAAAATTTTAAATCTTTTTTTCCTAAAAATGTCTTCTAAATTGAACAATGTAATGAATGATTTACAGACCTGTGTACTGTATGTTGTAGGTTCAGTTCCAATATGTACTGCAATACTGTTTACAGTTGTGCACTTCTCTACCCAAAGGAAGTTTATGTTTGTTGTAAATAAGGGTGTGTTTATTCTTTTGCACAATGCTGTCAATAAATTAGAATTAACTGAGCACGTGCAGTAAAAATGTGAAACTTACATATTCAGTGTCTTGTACTCAGATACCTCACTAAAGGCAATGATGTCTAACTTTCACTGTAGTTTTCAAAAGGCTGTGCAAATAGTATATAGTGCTGTCTTGCGCATTTTCAGGAAGTGTCACCAAAATCTGACTTTTTGCATTGGACAAAATGTACAGAGGAAACAGTCATAATGAAAACATGATAAAGCCATTTGACTATCCTGTTCATAAACAATGGTGTCAGGACTTTTCATCTTGATGACACTGACACTTTCATTGACATCAGTACTTGCATTAGAGGAATGAGCTATCCATTTTGAGGAAGTGACACGCTTTTGCAGGTTATCAACTAGGTTTTGCAGTTTGTACTAATTGTTTTGAGAAATGCATTAACTGTTGTGCAAATGTAAATAGTGTTGTGAGAAATGCACCAAAGCCACTGAGAAAAACTGTAACAGTAGGGCTGAACAATGTATAGTTTGAGCATCACATCACAGATTAGATTATTAATTAATGATTAAAAGATAAAGATATGATAAAATATTATTGTTTAAAATGGATGTATATAATGATGACCATGTTATTTTACGTTTGAATGTTCAGTTTTTGGTATTTAAATACTGTTAGACTCCCTAGAAAACCATAAAGCACTGTTTATTTAACTTTTATTTTAGCTCTGTCGAATTTATATATGCTATATATTTTATACAGATGCACTGCATAGAGAAAGACTTGACCCTGTCAATATAAATTAATGAAATCTTTCCAAATATTGCTATTTAAATCATCTAGTGAAATTATATTCATATCGCAATCTATATTGCAACAAATCGAATTATCACAATGTCATATTTTTCCAATATTGTGCAGCCCTAGTTAATAGTTTAAATATTGGTTTGTTTTGAATCTAGGAACATTATAACTACTTGGTAATTGTCTATGTTGGCAATTTTATTCCACTGTGGCATCCCCTGATGAATAAATGGACAAAGCTGAAGGAAAATGAATGAGTGAATTGTCTATGTTGACTCTGTTAATGATAAATACAATAAAAGAAAATACATAATTTGAATTTTTTGTTTATTTAGATAATCAAACATGTTTGAAAGAACATCAGATAACAGGTTTGGAGATGACATGCATATTAATTACATTCCATAATAAATGTGCATCGAGTGGGCAACCCTTAGAGAAATCTCTTGAAAAATGCTCAAACTGAGTCTTCACTGTCTTGCTGAACACAAGGTCAACATGCAAATCCACATACTTCTGCCTAGATAGATGGATAGATAGATGGATGGATAGATGGATGAAGGGAATGAAAACATCTATCAGGGTTAAATATTAAAGTGCACTATGTTTAAAAATATTGATTCTCAAAAAGAGTCGAGAATCAGCCTGATGTTGGAGACCCCCAAAACCAAAATATGAACTTTTATTTGCATAACAGGGGCTCTTTAAAATGATGCAAAGTTTAGCAACAAACTTGACTTCATATTTTTGGGGATTGAGAAGTCTGGAATCTTAGGCAAGTTCACCCTCGTCCAAACACAGCACAAAAGTTTATTGCATGTATTAACTTATCGCGAAGTGTGTTAATATCACTGTATTTTGGAAGAACCAATCTTTCAAAACAGGTCTGGGCTTCTGGCAAATGATCATCTGGATCAGGAGAGTCTGTCTGAGAAATCTTCAGAGAACGCTTTGAGAAACCTCCAGCAGGTACACGCTCCGTTCCATACAAGAACACTGAAGAGAAAGAGAATTAGTGAAGCTGAGAGTCCATAAAAACACTTCTTAATTATGCAAATTACTCAAGCTTACTCAGAAATTTCTTCTTGTTCTCTTCAGGGAGCTCAAAGAAAACAGTCCAGAAGTTCTTGATAAGCTCATCAGAGGCAGAACAGCCTTCATAGGAAGCCGACTGAAGCGGAACAAGTCAGGTGTGCTATGAAATAAATGTGAAAAGTTTGTGGCAAATGTCTCTAAAAAGTCTCTAGTATCCATTTACCTGTTGAAGCTCTTTCCAGTTATATTGAGGAGAGCCGTGGAGAAGCTCCTGCAGCTCTTCAGGGTGAAACATAGTCCACGCATCGAGTGGGCAGCCCGTAGAGAAACCTCTCAAAAACTGCTCAAACTGAGTCTTCATGCACTTGTTGAACACAAGGTCAACGTACAAATCCACATACTTCTGTCTAGAAGATAGATAGATAGATAGATAGATAGATAGATAGATAGATAGATAGATAGATAGATAGATAGATAGATAGATAGATAGATAGATAGATAGATAGATAAACAGATGGATGGATGAAATGAACATAGATAGATAGATAGATAGATAGATAGATAGATAGATAGATAGATAGATAGATAGATAGATAGATAGATAGATAGATAGATAGATAGATAGATAGATAGATAGATAGATAAACAGATGGATGGAAGGATGGATGGATGGAATGAACATAGACAGATAGATAGATAGATAGATAGATAGATAGATAGATAGATAGATAGATAGATAGATAGATAGATAGATAGATAGATAGACAACTTTACCTACCTATTAACTTTGTTTACTTGAATTTGGCTTCCATTTGGAACGAGTTCTTGCCCTTTGCACTGGCAGAGATAAATAACAGCACACATGACAACAGTTAATCATCTAAGGTATTGTAGACTTACTGTATATATAAGTCAACCATACAAACTATATTACCGTGAAATCCAAATGTTGCAAATCCACTACTTCCTCCTCATCCTCCTCAAGAAGGTTTTTCAGACTTCTAATATGAATTTATAAAAGTACAATTAAAACGTGATCTGCTCTAAAAACCATTCGAGAAACAGTAAAAACCTCGGGTGTTTACCTGGCCTCCACAGGTGAAAGCTCATCTAGATCATCCAGATTGGGCTTCTGCTGGAGGAGTTTTTTAAATAAGGCCAGTGGAAAGTCAATGTTGATGTAATGTCTGTTGTAAAGCGCCATTCCACAGATCACACCAAGGTAGTAGAAATTCTTATTGCCCCTTGTATACTGAAAGACATAAGCATCATTCACATCAATGAAAAATGCCACACGGGGGAATGTGAATAAATGTTGTCGAACTTACTTACATGAGCATTGAACCAAACCAGTGAACTCTCATGAACTTCCAGAACCTTTTTATCCCATTTAAGAAAAGACTTGGAGATAAGGGAGAAGAACTCTGCTGATAAACCCCTCATATCTATTCCATTCTCCCCGATGAACACCACCTGCACAGGAGACATTTCCATTAAGGTAAAAATCATTTTCAGACATTTTAACTCTGATTTCATTTCTCTCCTTTACCTGCAATGGATGCATAAATGAGTGAGTGTTTTGTCTAAGATATTGAAGGGTGTCCATCAACACTGATTCCCTCTTTATATGCAACACGTTGCCAAAATTATATACCATTGGCAGGTTTGATAAGTTCCGAAAAAATTCCTCCTGCAAGAGCTACAGAGAGTACAATTTTGTCACAGGACAGTTGATCAAATAATATATGAAATGCATAATACGTTAATCTCTGACTTACAGTAAACATTCTCTGTTTAGTTATAAAGTCAGACGCAAAAGGGAACTTGACCAATATTTTAACTGTTCTCTGAAAAAAAAGATACATGGGCGCATAAGATATCTTAAATAAGGATCATCATGTGTATCATGCAAGAGACCTTCAATACCCACAAAGTAGGAATCTTCCAGTTTCACCCTATCATGGAAGTCTTCGTTGATTTGCAAGTATAATGCCATTCTGAGCAGGTCTGCCGTGGTGGTTTGCAGCTATTGGTATAGAAAAAGAAAATTCGTTAAGTTGGTTTTCCTCCAAAAATCAGAACTGAATTCAAAAATGATTCAGTTCTCACTTGGTCTAGGAGATCATTGATCCCATGAATGATGAAATCATGATTTTTGATGTTGGTACTGCAACAGACCTTCACAACGGAGACATAAACAACTATTAAACAATGATCAGTTTGCATTTAAAACTGTGATTTAGTGTCTAAAAAAAGTGCACCTGATAGGCCATCTGAAGGATCTCCAAAACGTTCTTCAGGTGTCTAGTTGACTGACGGTCAGTTTCATCACAACAAATCTGGTCAATCAGATCAGTGGATTCTTTGTGAAATAACTTTATTAAGCATTGAAACCAATCATCAGGGAGTCTGGACCAATACATCTCTGAAAATATAACATAAAATACGTTGACGAATCCAACATGGCCACAAACCTGAGTGTTGTAAATGTTTTCCAGCTTTACCTAGCACTTTGCGAGCTGCAGGATTCAGCTGGAGGATTTTGGAGGCCAGAGCTTCACTGAGTTTAGTTCTTTGTTTCTTGAGACCATTGATGAGCTCAGGGAGGAGTAGATAAAGTCTTAGAACTTCCACACCAGTTGGGTTTGGATTCAGAGATGGCAGCAGTGTCTGCTGAACCACCTTCACCACCTGAGGTACAAAAATAACATTCGCTGCGTCTATTTGGTTCAGATGTAATGAACATGTCAATGTTAGATCATCATTACCTCTGAAATCAGACTTTTATTTGCGGATAACTTTGCAAAGGATGTTTTAACCAGATCAAAATCCAAGCCACAATGCTCCACAGACGTCTGATAATGTTCATCGCGACTACAGAGACACATTTTTATAAATATGAGACTGACTGATTTTAAATAAGGTCTGGATTACTAGACAAGACTACCTAACTTTACCTTGTTTTGAGAAAACTTCCATTCAGTAAGGCAGCGGAGGAGAACACTGTGTTTATTTCACTGTAAATTATAGAATAATACCTTTTTAACATTCATATGCATTACTTCAGCATATTAAATTGCTTTATTTCATTACTACATTACTATATTTCTAAAGAAATAACAAGATTCTTCTTATACTTAAGATTAAGATTCATTACTTAATAGTGAAAATAGTAATTGCATAGTAAAATTAATATTAATTAGTAAGAATAAAAGAAAGGCAAATGCATTAAGATCCCAACACAATTTGACACACATTTGCAAAATATTTTAGGACTGACAGGGACGAAATATAATACAAAATCATGTCAACATTGTCATTCTAGTTTACAACTCACTTCTTTATAATTGGCCATGGGTCACTTTCAGACACCCAGCGATCAATCATTCTGTCATTTAGTGTCAAAATACCTCCATCTGAACTGGATTTAGGTTTTTCAGATTCGTTTTCAGGATTCTAGAAAAAAAGTGACAATTTAAGACTTATTGATATGCCACATTAACTATTTCTGAATGAGGACTGCTTGACTTACCTTGAAAAACAAGGCAAAGGAATGATTTTCTCCAGCGATGAGTTTTTCCATCGTAAATTCATGATTACAATCTGCGTGCAACAAATATTTAGCTAGTTTAGAACAAAGACAATAATCATGATAAAATAAGCTACTGCTAAAATATGACTTAAAATTACCAGTTGGCAGAATCACTGGTAACGGCACAGACTGATTGACCTGTTCTCCATTTCCCAGCTGCCCTTGCATCCCACATCCAAATGAGTAGATCAGCTTTGACGGTTCCACAAATACAAGCGTGTGATGTCTTCATGCAAGAAAAAGCTTACTCTTAACCAGACAAACTCGTTTTTGGTATTATCTAATTTACACACGCAACGAATTACCATGTGTTGCATGAGAGTGTTAAAGTGTTGAAACACACAAGCTTACCTCCCACATGTGACCTGTGACACTTTAGATCCCCAAAGTTCAGCAACCAGACGAGGATGATGTTCATCTTTAAATGAGTTGTGCCCAAGCTGACCAAAACCTCCTGATCCAAATGTGAATACTGTGCCTCCCTGAAAAAATCAACCATTTACTACTTTAATCTCGGCCCAGTGTGTTATATAATTCAACCACAACACCTTTGAAAGAGTGGCAGTGTGTTCTCCTCCACATGAGATGGACACTGTTTTCTTTCCACTCAAGCTTTTTACAATTGTAGGGACGAATCTGTCTGTGGTGACAAGACAACATTGATTGCTTCCATATAACATTCATATTATGATATAGCACTGGTTGACATTATACACAATGTTTTTATCATAATGAAATAAGAAGACCTGTAGTGTCTCCGAGACCCAACTGTCCAGCAGAGTTGCTTCCCCACCCAAACACGACTCCAGACAGAGACAACACAAAGCTGTGGTTTCCTCCAGCGCTGATCTGAGCCACTGGGATCCCATACAGACTCTGGAGATGTTGAGGAGACTGAGTGCCTGCTTGCTCTTTCTTCAACCCCAGCTGACCATGAGCGTTCTCCCCCCATACGAACAACTGACAATCTGAAAGACCAACAGCTTAATAAATCTCTCATCAAATCAGTTCATCTCAGTCAGAAGACAGAATGATTGTGAATACCGTTGGTCAGTGCCATTGAATGCTGGTCTCCACATGCGATCTGAATCACCTGTCTGTTGTCCAGACCTTTAAGAGGTCTGAAAACAAGATAATAGGTTAGATATAAATGCCATTATCATTTACAATCATCCATGCTGTTTTTCCTACATAATCAAACCTGCACACTGTAGATTGGTCCATAATGAGAACTTTTCCTCCATTAGCAAGAAGAACGGCACAAGCTTCTCCACAGACCATCGATCTGATTGTCTCATTCTGAAGCTGAAGTGGTTCTGGATTAAATTATAATTTTATTAATAACAGTGGGTAGCACGAGCGCATCACAGCAAGAAGATCACTAGTTTGAGCCCTGGCTGGGTCAGTTGGTATTTCTGTGTGGAGTTTGCATGTTTTCCCTGTTTTCGCGTGGGTTTCTTCCGGGTGCTCCGGTTTCCCCCACAGTCCAAAGACATGCGCTATAGGTAAATTGAATAAGCTAAATTGGCCGTAGTGTATGAGTGTGAAAGGGTGTGTGTGGTGTTTTTCAGTCAGGGGAGGACTGGCCATCTGGCAGACCGGGCAGTTTCCCTCTGGGCCGAGTAATTTTTGGGCCGGGCTGATCATGGTTTTATGATCTGATCGGCCCGTAAAAGGCTTAGCAGCCTATCGTTTTTTTCTGCCTAATTAATTGACGATGCTGTGATCTGTGACACTCTGAAAGTAAGATGCCTTTTTCCCCGCACAGACCGGCCCATGTGACATAATCTGCAGCCCATTGGTTCTTTTCTTTATTGAAATCGTGCTGGCCCAATCACAAACTCCTATTTTGGGCTCTGTGTGAGTGTGTAACGTCGGTGTGTATTTGTCAAAATAGTCAAGAATCAGAGATGGAGAAGAAACAGAAAGGGAGGCGCAGATAAATTGCGGGAAACACACTGGCGTTTCATTTAGCGGTTCTGAAAAGTTCTCTGTCCATACTACACGGCTAAAAACGCACATCACGTGACCACACACTCTGTCATGAGCTGCAGCCAGTATAGGTCAGCAGGTGCTTTGAGCATAAAAAAACCCAGGTGAGAGTATAGTGCATGTCGGACAGTTCATCAAAGATCTACTGCTAGACCTCATCTCACTATAGTTGTTAAACATGATATTAAATTCATATTGTCTCTATATCTAACGTTATCAACTCTTCGGTCTTTTGAATTACTTGTTCTCAGGTAACTCTGTTTTGGCTGAGTTCAAAGATAAGGTAATATATTAATTTATGTAACCACGTACACTGATTCTGGACCTCGACTGATTGCTTGCCTTTATCATATAAATTTATTATACGTTATACTTTTATAATGGCCATTATTGATTATTAAAACTGATATTCAGCAAAAGAGACAGTAAAGTTCGTACTTTTCAATGAAAATGAAAGAAGGCAGTTATGTTATAGGCCCTGAGTAAAGATGATGGTCATATAAATATGTAGCTAACGTTACACAAAGCCGTTTGGTGTCTGGTTATCATAATATTAAAATGAAATACATTTTCTTATATTATGTTTTCATTGTTAAGATAGTGAAACAGAAAGCATGATGAGGTGAATGAGGTTATAAAGTACAGTGTTTCCTTTGAATATTTACTCATGCGTCAGCAGGCAGTTTTTGTTATGTTTATTATTTAATAAAGGCTGAGTGAATAGTGTATTGAATAAGCTAATTTGGCTGTAGTGTATGAGTGTGTGTATGGGTGTTTTACTGAGTGATGAGTGATACTGGGTTGTGGCTGGAAGGGCATCTGCTGCATAAAACATATGCTGGAATAGTTGGTGGTTCATTCCACTGTGGCAACCCCTGATAAAAAAGGACTTAGCCAAAGGAAAATGAATGAATGAATAGTGTATTTTTTAGAACCAACAGAAATCTTTATGGACAGTATACAGAAATTAAATTGAGATTAATGTCTGTATTTATTTAATACATATGGCTTTTGTGTTTTTATAAAATGGGAGTTGATAAACATACTGGACATACACATATGGGTAGCATTTTGATTGTATGTATTGGGCCGCTCTGGCCCAAAATGCCAGGGCCGATTTTAATTTTTTTCCCCCCAGTCCAGCCCTGTTCTTAGTGATGGGTTGCAGCTGAAAGGGCATCCGCTGTGTAAAACATATGCTGGAATAGTTGGTGGTTCATTCCACTGTGGCAACCCCTGATGAATAAAGGGACTAAGCTAAAAAGAAAATGAATGAATGAATAACATTCATTAATTTTCCTTTGACTTTGTCCCTTTATTCGTCAGGTGTCGCCACAGCAGAATGAACCACCAACTTATCCAGTATATGTTTAATTTGGTGAAATTACTCAATTCACCTATAGTGCATGTCTTTGGACTGCGGGAGAAACCGGAGCACCCTGAGGAAACCCACGCCAACACAGGGAGAACATGCAAACTCAGAAATGCCAACTGGCTCATCTGGGACTCGAATCAGTGACCTTCTAGTTGTGAGGCGACAGAACCACTGAGCCACTGTCACCCTTATTAAAAACTTATCAAAATTATTAATAACATTAATAATAATTAAAAATATAGGTAATGTTCTTTAAATTTAAAATAAATGACATGTATCTAAAGTTATAATATTGTTTTAAACACATTAAGTATGATTTAAAGACTCATACCTAGTTTTTCATCAGCATCTTCATTGCGCAATCTCAGGACAGACACCTTCCCATCCTGGATGAATCCAACGAAACTCTTTCCAGCTGATATGTCATGAACAGCTGATATTGGACAGATGGATTTAATGCCGCATTTCCCGATATTGACTTTATTAGGCAAACCGAGTCCTTCTTGGACCTGCGCTCCCCAATAACACAACATGCTCACCGCGAAGATGAAAGCTTCAGGCTCTCTGAATCCATGGACCGGAAAACTCACTCATATTAAACAGAAAGCAACAACACTAAAGCCAAACAGCAAAATACTGGTTTCAGCCCAAATTAAACCTGATTGTGTTCCCAGAACAACGGAAGTGTTCCGAAATCAGCAGTCCAGTGTATTTAACGGCGCGTGAATTGGCTAGTCCGAGGACTAGCCATCGCTTTTTCCCCTTTGGATTGTTGCGTTTAACTGGAAAACGAAACCAAAACTTAAAGCGATAGTTCATCCAAAAATGAAGAATATTGTTTAGGACTACCTATTATTGAAGTCTATTTTTACCAGAGTATTCAGTAAATTGTAAACGCGTTTTAAAATGAGTGTCTGTGTATATTGACTGAAAAACGAAACCGATACTTAAAGGGATAGTTCACTCAAAATGAAGATCGATTTTAATTAAGCTTGTTTAAATAACACAAAACATGACATGCATAACCATGAAAGTGCCAGTTAAAAATATTAGGAAACAAAATTTCTCTCACATTTAAATATTTTTAACTATACAACATGTTTTCCAACATAATAGTGATTTGTGATGCACATTAGGATACTCAAGGAAAATGAAACCACATGGTTCGAGTAACGTTTTACATACGGTATAGGCACTGCAAACCAAAATGTTCAGCAGCATGCACTTTATTGCATATATTTTTATATTGACAACTTTGACATCTGGAATGTTGAGAGATGTTTACTCTAGACCAAAAAACTCACAAAAGTTTATTGCATGTATTAGCTTGTTGCGAAGTGTGTTGATATCATTGTATTTTGGAAGAACTAATCTGCCAAAACAGGTCTGGGCCTTTGGTAAATGGTCATCTGGATCAGGACAGTCTCTCTGAGAAATCTTGATTCGGTGCTTTGAGAAACCTCCAGCAGGTACACGCTCCGCTCCATACAAGAACACTGAAGAGTAAGAGAATTAGTGAAGCTGAGAGGCAATAAAAACCCTTCTTAATTATGCAAATTACTCAAGCTTACTCAGAAATTTCTTCTTGTTCTCTTCAGAAAGCTCAAAGAAAACAGTCCAGAAGTTCTTGACAAGCTCATCAGAGGCAGAACAGCCTTCATAGGAAGCCGACTGAAGCGGAACAAGTCTTAAGTACTTAGATATTTACAACACACTTTCAAATTGTAAGTAGTATCCATTTACCTGTTGAAGCTCCTTCCAGTTATATTGAGGAGAGCCGTGGAGAAGCTCCTGCAGCTCTTCAGGGTGAAACATAGTCCATGCATCGAGCGGGCAGCCCTTAGAGAAACCTCTCGAAAACTGCTCGAACTGAGTCTTCACAGACTTGTTGAACACGAAGTCGATGTATAAATCCACATACTTCTGTCTGTATGAAAAAACACAGTGTTCTTATTTTGAAATATAAAAGCTAGCAGTGCAAAATGTTAGCATGTCTAGTATAGTCTATAGTACTTTTTCAGTTGTCTTTTTGTGTAATGTGTTCAGCAGTAATGGATTAGAAAGTCGAGACAAGTTTGAAAATTTAAAATGCATCTTGGATGAATAGATAGATAGATAGATAGATAGATAGATAGATAGATAGATAGATAGATAGATAGATAGATAGATAGATAGACTGAAGACTAACAAGGGTTGCTCAATAACTACTGAGAGATTTCAGCTGCGGTCTGGGCTTTCACTACCTTTTATACCTCCCCTTCAAGTGTTCAACAATTTTTATCGTTGTCATTTCATTTTATTACACATAACTTAATTTCTAAACTAATTTCTTTTGTTTTCTTTGTATGTATGGATTAATTTGGTTGTTATTGACATCTGGTGAAAATTCTAAGTCAACAGCATCATTAGACATTTGTTTTCGGCAAATAAACGGTGGTGTGTTCAATACTTCGATAGATACCTATTAACTTTGTTCACTAGAATTTGACTTCCATTTGGAACCAGTTCATGCCCTTTGACCTGAAAAAGCGAAACAATAGCACAAGTAAATAGATTTAAACAGCCGTATGCCCATATAAAATGTGGCCATACAAATCCTTACTGTGAAATCCAAAAAGAGCAATTCCACTACTTCCTCGTCCACCTTAAGAAGGTTTTTCAGACATCTAATATGAAATGTTGAAAGTATGATTAAAATATGATACCTATATTGTGAAAAAAGGGTGGGTTTGTAGTCTTCAGGTGTTTACCTGGCCTCCACAGGTGAAAGCTCATCTAGATCATCCAGATTGGGCTTCTGCTGGAGGAGTTTCTTGAATAAGGCCAGTGGAAAGTCAATGTTGATGTAATGTCTGTTGTAGAGCGCCATTCCACAGATCACTCCAAGATAGAAATTCTTATTGCCCCGTGTATACTGAAAGTCAAGCATTTTGCATATTAATATATGAATAAAACCACATAAAGGGGAAACGCTAATTTATTCTGTAGAACGTACATGAGGATTGAACCAAACCAGTGAACTTGGATGAACTTCCAGAACCTTTTTATCCCATTTAAGAAGAGACTTGGAGAGAAGGGAGAAGAATTCTGCTGATAAACCCCTCATATCTATTCCATTCTCCCCGATGAACGCCACCTGCACAGGGGACATTTCCATTTAAACCTTTTCCAAAACAAATCTCATTGTGAACTACCAAATCAGATGTTTTGCATTCTAGTGCTATTTACGAACCTTTGATGGTTGGGAAAATGAGTGGGTGTTTTGCCTGAGATACTTCAGTGTGTCCATCAACAATGACTCTCTATTTACGTGCAACACGTTGAAACTGTCATTCCTTAAAAACCTGTTTGCAGTTCTCTGTATCTGTTCGTTCTCAAGGGACTAAGAAAAGTATGATTACATTAGCTTAAACAATGGCATTTGCATAATATTAATGCATTCATTCATTCATTCATTTTCCTTTGGCTTAGTCTGTTATTTATCAAGGGTCACCACAGCAGAATGAACTGCCAACTATTCTGGCATATGTTTTTTTGCAGCGAATACCCTTCCGGCTGCAACCCAGTACTAGGGAACACCCATACACTCTCACATTCACACACACTCATACACTAAAGCCAATTTTGTTTACCCGGTTCACTTATAGAGCATGTCTTTGGACTGTGGGGGAAATCGGAGCACCCGTGGGAAATCACGCGGACACAGGGAGAACATGCAAACTCCACAAAGAAATGCCAACTGGCCCAGCTGGGACTCGAACCAGTGACCTTCTTGCTGTGAAGGAACAGTGCTAACCACTGAGCCACCGTGCAGCATTAGCATTTACATATATTTGGCATATGCATGTCATCCTCACATCTCTAACTTACATCAAACATTCTCCGTTTAGATGCATAGTCAGCCACAAAAGGGAACTTGACCAATATTTTAAGTGTTCTCTGAAATAAAAGATGAAAAGGACTAATATTAGAACAATTCAGAAAAATAACTTCAAGTATCAATGTGAGATTGAACCCTACGATGTAAAAATCTTTCAAATTCATCATGTAAACATAATCCATGAATGGATCCCAATCGCCCAGGTCTTCTATGGTGGCCTCCAGCTATTGGAATAGAAAAAAGAATTCTTTGGTATTTTGTTTTTCCCTTCAATTATAAAAAAAAGTTATTATTTTTAGTTCTTACCGCATCTAGAAGATCACTGATCTCATAAATGATGAAATCACTAATAGTGATGTCACTGTGTGAACCGCAACAGACCTTCACAAACAGAAAGACTTTTTCAATAATGATCAGGCTCAGTTTCATTCATTGTGATCCAATGTGTAAAAAGGCACCTTATAGGCCATCTGAAGGATTTGTAATGAGTTCTGCAGGTATTTGAGATCCGGATCCATTACACACACAGACATATCGTCAATCAGATCAGCAGATTCATTGTGAAATAGCTTCACCAAGCCTTTGAGCCAGTCATCGGGAAGTTTGGACCAGAACATCTCTAAAATAAAATAAAAGAGAACAATGGGTTCTGGAAGAGCTATATCAGGGAAATCTTTGATTAATTACTAGGGTTGCCAGTTGCAAGAAAACTTTCCTCCACCCCAACGACAACTTAAACCTCCCAAAAGAAAGAAAATTACCCCAATATTTTTCAGTTGATTGCCACAAAAGGGAAAGGTCTAGAATATCCTCTAAAAATATTTTGGTACACTCAGTTTTTTTTTTTTTTTTTTTGATGTTGTTCAAATTACTTATTTAAAATAAGCCAAAACAACAACAGATTTTTGGGACAACCTAATTGTTTTATGTTCAATCCACCTCAATTTGTTTTATTAACTTAATAATTGTTAATTTGAGGTGGGACAACATGAATTAATAGTGCCTTTAACTGTCATTATGCTCATTTAATATGTGACGTGCTGTTAGACAGTTTTACACGCTCACTTGTTGCACTTTTGGGTTGCCAGGTATGCATTCCTTTGTCAATTTTCTTCTAATACGATTAAGTTTTCATTTTGTATCCATAAGAAAGAAACATTTCAGCGGTAGCAGCATGTTATGAAAGTATTGTGAGAAAAAAAAGCCACAATTTTTTCCCAATAGATTTAAAAGAGCTCAATTTTGAGGGAAAACCTCGACCGTTTCATCACTGGCAATAACTGAAAATTCTTAAAAGACAGACATGGTTTGAGCTCATTTATGTATGTTTTAATGTTACTATTAATTGACTGTATTTTCAAAATTTGTGCAGAGCAACTACATTATCCATAACAGCAAATTCCACCAATCAGAGCACTAAATGCACCAAAATAGACTCATTTGAAGTACTTCAAATAAAGATCAAGTTGGTCTCCATACTTCTCAAAATACTTAATATTTATCTTTCAAAAACGTAATATGAACTTGGCTTCTACGTCAAAGTTTCAAATTGAAGTTTGTAATGTGATTCACCTACAGTAGTGCACAGAAAAGCACACAGACAACAACACTACTGAAGTTAATCTATTGTAGCTTTACCTAACATTTCACAAGCTTCAGGATTCAGCTTCAGGATTTTGGAGGCCAGAGCTTTACTAAGTTCACTTCTTTGGTGTTGCTCGAGACCTTTGATTAGCCCAGGGAGGAGAAGATAAAGTCTCAGCGATTCCTCATGAGCTGGCTTTGGGTTCAAAGACGGCAACAGAGTCTGCTGAACCACCTTCACCACCTGTAATATACAAATCAAACTAATACGGTTTAATTCTGTATGCCCACACCTGAAGCTTGCACATTAATTTGACTAGTTCTTTAGTTTGTGAAAATCTTGTTTATAGTCAATGCTTTTATTGTGAATGTATTATTAATAAGTAATGTTTCTTAAGTCATGGGCAGATATTACAGCAGCTTTACATTTAAATGAAACAGATTTTTGTAGTTTTTTGCTAAATTATGCTATTACCTCTGAGATCACCTTTTCATTCTCTAATAACTTTGAAAAAGCTTTCCCAACCAGCTCAAAATCCTGTTCATCGAGGCTACAAAAATAAAAATGTACACAAAATTATGGTCTAAGCGTTTTAATTTTCAGGCAACATTTTAAATAAATACATAAATAAAATGGCTAATATCTATCTGGTTGTGACTTACCTTGGTTTGAGAAAACTTCCATTTAAGCAGACAGCAGATGAGAAGACGTTTTTGATTTCCCTGTAAATATTACCCATGAACAGTACATGAATTACTATGACAAGAGTTTTGGATAAATTGTTTTATGCTTTCTAATATTTATTAAATATAGACATAAAGCAGGTACTGACACACTTTGGCATGGATTATATAATCTGGCATTAATTATTTGAGATGAACATTGTACACTAACATATTATCATTCATTCATTTTCCTTTGACTTCGTCTCTTTATTCATCAGGGGTCGCCACAGCGGAATGAACCGCCAATTTATCCAGCATATGTTTTACACAGCGAATGCCCTTCCAGCTGAAACCCAGTACTGAGGAACACCCATAGACACTCATTCACACACATACACTACGGCCAATTTAGTTTATTCAGTTCACCTATACCATATGTCTTTGGACTGTGGGGGAAAACGTAGCACCTGGAGGAAACCCACGCGAACAGAGAAGACCATGTAAACTCCACACAAAAATGCCAACTAACCCAGCCGGGATTTGAACCAGTGACCTTCTTTATAAGGCGACAGTGTTAACCACTGAGCTACCGTGTCGCCTGCATATTATTATCATGGAGTTTCATTTTAACATCTTTAGTAATCCAACAGGGAGCACTTTAAGGTATGACAATATCATAATACAAACATAATAACACAAAAAGACAATACAATAAGTAATGGACAATGTAAAGCCTTATTGTATAAGATTGAAGGGCTTTATTCTGTGAAAAATTTACTGACAAGATGTACATTATCCAACTTATTTAATGGCTACCTGCCACAAAACTAAACAATTAGACAAAAAAATGTTGTTCTGCCCAGTAATAATTTCTAACATCTAATTAAATGTAAAGCTAACAGAAAACAAACCGTCTGAAGGCAGCATACGCTGGCCTTATTATTCAGTCGCAAGATGGCGCCAAAAAGACAAAAACAGCGGTTTGAAAGATGTCGACATAAATATGTAATAATATTTTCACTTTAATCATTTAATGTAAAGCTAACAGAAACATACCGATTGAATGTAGCATACGCTGACATACTTATTATTCTGTCACAAGATGGCGCCAAAAAGACAAAAACGGCGGTTTGAAAGAGGACGACGTAAATATGTGTAGCCTAAGAATATTTTCACTGACAGTAAACATGATTCGAACTTCCCAGATAAGCCTGTGTTATTAGTTCCTGCCGTTGCTATCTGGGAATAATGAACCTTTGAATGATCTGATTGACTAAAAAGTATTTCATAGACACATGTAAACAAAAATGAATATAAACACAGCCCAACGTGCTTCATAATAAATGACATACATAAAAAATAAATGAAATAAAAAATAAATGGAAGCACTGAATCAAACACTCACTTCTTTACTGTTGCCCATGGGTAACTTCCAGACACCCAGCGGTCAATCATTTTGTAATTTAGTGTCAAAATACCTCCTTTCGTGCTAGATTTAGGTTTTGCAGACTCATTCCCAGGATTCTACAAAAGAAATGCTAAAGTTATTGTAGTGTATTATTAAAATTCTTAATATATTTAATTATAAATGTTTGTCTCACTTTGAAAAACAAGGCAAATGAATGTTTTTCCCCAGCGATGAGTTTCTCCATTGTAAACTCACGATTACAATCTGTGTGCAACAAATATTTACATTTTGATCATTGATTAACACTGTTAATATGAACATATTCAAAACCTATTAGCCTATTGCTGATGATTTATAATTACCAGTTGGCAGAAGCACTGGTAACGGCACAGACTGCTTGATCTGTTCTCCACTTCCCAGCTGCCCTTGCATCCCACATCCAAATGAGTAGACTAGATTTGTTGATGCAACTAATACAAGAGTGTGATGTCTTTGTTCAAGAAAGTATCAAATGCTTAATTACTGAACAATGTTTACATTATTTACAACCATCCTACCAAGTAACTAAAGCTTCTGAAGACTCTAGTTTACCTCCCACATGTGACCTGTGACACTTTAGATCCCCAAAGTTCAGCAACCAGTCGTGGGTGATGTTCATCTTTAAATGAGTTGTGCCCAAGCTGACCGAAACCTCCTGATCCAAATGTGAATACTGTGCCTCCCTGAAAAAAAATCAACCAATTACTACTTTAATCTCTGCCCAGTGTGCTATATAATTCAACCACAATACCTTTGAAAGAGTAGCAGTGTGTTCTCCTCCACATGAGATGGACACTGTTTTCTTTCCACTCAAGCTTTTTACAACTGTAGGGACGAATCTGTCTGTGGTGACAAGACAACATTGATTGCTTTCAAATCTGAGAATAACATTCATATTATGATATAGCTCTGGCAGACATGATAAATGTTTTCATCATGATGAAATAAGAAGACCTGTAGTGTCTCCGAGACCCAACTGTCCAGCAGAGTTGCTTCCCCACCCAAACACGGCTCCAGACAGAGACAACACAAAGCTGTGGTTTCCTCCAGCGCTGATCTGAGCCACTGGGATCCCATACAGACTCTGGAGGTGTTGAGGAGACTGAGTGCCTGCTTGCTCTTTCTTCAACCCCAACTGACCATGAGCGTTCTCCCCCCATACGAACAACTGACCATCTGAAAGACCAACAGCTCAATAAATCTCTCATCAAATCAGTTCATCTCAGTCAGAAAACAGAATGATTGTGAATACCTTTGGTTAGTGCCATTGAATGCTGGTCTCCACATGCAATCTGAATCACCTGTCTGTTGTCCAGACCTTTAAAAGGCCTGCAGAGACATAAAAATCTCTCAGATATACGTTTTATCATACTTAAGGAAATTAATACTGTTATGCTTTATATGAACAAACCTGCACACTGTATATTTGTCCATAACGAGAACTTTTCCACCATCAGCCAGAAGAACCGCACCAGCTTCTCCACAGACAATCGATCTGATTCTGTCCTTCTTTAGCTCCAGTTGCTCTATAGAAACATATATTTTCATTAGTTTAACTTCTGTTCAGACATAAATAACACACGTTAACATTAGGATATGATGTATTTATTAAGTATTATGTAATTACATTTTTTACATGCAATTAGGGTGTCATTTATCCAGTGTTAGGGTAAAGTTACTTTTAAAAGTAATACATTACAAAATGCCTTTTTAAAAAAATGCCAAAATTTCATGTCGCTTTCCTTATGCTGTTAAAAATATTCCTGCCTTACATTTTTGAGTTGAATCCAATTAACTTTTCTAGTCATCTCCACTTACATCAATCAAACTGACCAAAATATTAAGTTAAACTTTGTATAACTTTAAAAATGTAGTTGAAAACTGATTAACTTAAGTTAAAATATTATTAAAATAAGTTAAAGCAACATAAAACATACAGTAATTGTTGACTTTTTGTCATTACTTTTACACTGTACTTTTTTTACAGTACATAAAGTAAATAAGTAACACATTCAGCTACTTTAAAAAACGATTTAACACTGTTATATATTACTTTTAAAAGTACCCAACACTACTTTTTTTTATTAATGCAAGAATGTTACATACAAAACAATGCCAGAGGTATACAAAAATTTTAAGTATAAATAAAAAACTTCTATAGAGATACAAAAACTCAATAGGTAAAATAACAGAAAAATATTTTTTTAATTACAAATAAATGATGCTAGGCCTTGCTAACTCACAATAACTTAAAAGTGTCAAACAAATATACAGTTTTAACAGCTTTTTTGTTTGTCCTCTCCTTAATGGTATTTATATAAATATTTCGTTTTTTTAAGTACCACTAAAAACAGAGATTTCAGGTTGCTAAATTTACATCGATAGATATTAAACTTGGTAAGTATAATCAGAAGATTGACGTCTTCAATAAATCTGGTTAAAAATGCTTAACGTGGTAAAATTTGTGTAGTATCTTAAATTACATTTCTTTGATTTTACTTGTAATAACATATTTATTAAGTAATACCCAAACTTTCCTCCAATCAATATTTTGAGTAAACTTAGACCAATAGAAATTATTCTTTTTGCTAAATGAAAAGCACATTTTGCCACAGAAAGCATCAGCAGGGACCCAACACTACATTTATTATCATACTTAGTTTTCCATCTTGGGCACTGTCTTTATCGCGCAGTCTCAGCACCGACGCCTTCCCATCCCGGATGAATCCAACGAAACATTTCCCTGCTGAGATGTCCTGAACAGCTGATTTCGTACAGATGGATTTTAACCCCCAGTTTCCATGTTTGACCTGCTCGGGTTTTAACAGACCGAATCCTTCTCGGACCTGCGCTCCCCAATAACACAACATGTTCACCGCGAGGATGAAAACTTCAGACTCTGTGGATCCATGGACTGGAGAACTCGCTCATCAAACTGAAAGCAACATCGAAAGCTGTTAGCTTCTGGGTTCAGTAAACGAAACCTAGCCTATTTGTTTTCCTACAAAGTGAAAGTGTAATGATGGTTTGATGTCAGTTTTTTCCCCATAAAAAATATTAGCATGTTAGCCATTTTTACTGAACTCTCGTGCTATTTTAAGCTATAATTTTTTCCGTAAATTACAAAAGCTCATTTACAAATATATATATATAAACAAATAAATGAATAATCGCTCGTTGTTGGTGTCTGTTTTTTATTTAAAAAACTTATTCAAAATATTATAAATAACGCTATGCTAAATACTGAAAATTAAAATATAAAACATCCAAATGTGGCATAATTTCGCTTTGAGGTTTATACGCCCAATTACTGTTTCTCGTAAATCATTGGTTTATATTCCTGTCAATCATATACGTCTGACCAATAAACTGATTGAACCCCGCCGACGAAATGCAGGGATCTGATTGGCCCTCACATGTTTTCCTTCAGAAGCGGTTGCTGCAGCCAAAACCTTGACACTGAGAGACCGACTGAGTGATTTAACATTTTTAACCTGTTAAATTAAACAAAACCAATCATATTTCATCGATTTTATACAAGCACAAGGTAGGTAACATAACATTAACAAGTAGATTACTAGAGAAGATAGCATGTTCGCGGTTTGCTGTTGCGGAGTCTGCTAGCAGCGAGAGCGCCTAAAGAATCATCTCCATTTTGTTTGTTGTGATTAATGTTTTAACCAGTTAAGCTCTCTCAGGCACAATTCATTTGTGTTTAATCTATTCTGTATTATAGCATGTTTAAAAGGTCAATAACGAGCGTAGGTTTTATGGTTTTGCTATCATATTGTTATATAAGCGCGTATTGCGTCATGTTTGTTTACCTCTTCATATTTAACTTGTTGATTTGTTTTCGCACATTCACTTATAATTGTGCTTTCCTCCTGTTTAAATGATTATATTGATGTTGTTTTTAGCATTTTCTGTGTTTGTGTTGTATAGTAATATTAGGATGAATTAAAAGGGGGTGGGGCACACAAGTGCGTTTCATTTATTCACACTCAGGTCATCCAAGAAGTGATTTTTTTACTTCTCCAGTCGCAGATTTTGAGCAGAAAAGTTTAGTTTAAAGCAGATTAAAGTCCAGTAAACTTTTAACGTACAAGACATTTGAGTGTACACCAAAATACTGGCAAAACAAAAATGAATACCGCCAAACCAAGGTTGGCATGATTCACCAATGAACATTGTTTTGCCTGTGAATAATGTTGTAATGTTTTACCAAATGGAAAACGTAATTACTTAATACCTGACTACCGAAGCAGCATTTTTGTAGTGGTGGGTAAAGCGGGGCTTTATGAAACTTTCACTGAAACAGTCGAAGCAAATGTGTCGAAGCTTCGAAACGTTTCGAAAACCGTGTCTACAGTGACACATAGTGGTCATTTTTATGCATTGCTCTGGAACAGCTTCAGCAAAGAAACAGTAAGTTGAGGTATTAAACTCCACGTTGCAGACTTGAGGTTTCAAGTAATTTAACTTAGTGAAGTGGTGAGAGTTCCAGACTAGCATGCCGAGATAATGGGTTCAAATCCAAGCTGGGGCAGCTATAGATGTTAATTTTTAAACGCTCTGTTCTTGTAACGTGTTTTGTTTTAAGATTGCTCTGACATCCGAATGAACACTTTGTGAAAAAATATTTCTTGTTTTGGTCATAATAAAGTAATATTATTAAAATACATCACGTCATAATTTAGGAGTATTTGTACAAGTCGGGATTCAAACTCCGGCCATTTGAAACCGTTACCATGTGCGGGTCCACTAGCCTACATTGTTAAACATATATATACATAAACATATATATATATATATATATATATATATATATATATATATATATATATATATATATATATATATATATATATATATATATAAAAATATATATATATATATAAACATATATAACATTATATCCAAGCAGCATATAATAAACAAAAACAGTACAAATAATAATAACATAAACAAACCTTAAATAATACAAAAGAAAATACATTACATTCAGGGGGGTCAGTCCATATAAGTTGACAAAAGCTTAGAGAGCTTTAATGCATCTTCTGTTTTAACCTGTTTTATAGATTTATATAAAATGTTGAATTCATTAAAATGCTTTGAAACAAGGAGAAACTTTAACAAATCTTCATTTGTGAATATAAAATTTTGCTACAATCAACATATTATTACACAGAAATCCAATTTCTTTGTTGTTCATAAAAATGCCAAATTTTGTTAAATGGAGGATCGCCAGGTCTCGAAACGTTTCTGAAATGACCAATGCTTTGAATCATCTTCTTGTTCGTGTTTTTTTAATTGGCGGTTGGCATACAACTTTATGATGTATTTCCGCCATCTACTGGTTAGGAGTGTGGATCAGAATTGAAATTTCTACCGTCTTATTCTTATTTATATTCTATTATACAACCCAGTCTCTTTAAGAAACATTAATAAAGCTTTAAATTTACTATCTCCTACTCCACTACTTAACATACTATTAACATCTATATTTACATTATCTTCCTCACTGTATATCATCACATTTTGTTCCCTTTTATATAATGGGCATTTCTTTATGACATGTTCTATACTTTCCTCTTCATTACAATTATTACAATATCCACTTGGGATGTTTTCCTAATCTAAACAGTCCACTATTCAGAGCAGTATGTCCAAACCTTAACCTTGATATAACTGTTTCCTCTCGTCTATTTCTCCCTACTGTTCTGTATTTACCCACCATCCTCTGGATCACGTAATACCATCCTTATGTTCATTCTTCCTCCCATTTCTTTTGCCATCTCTCCCTCACATAATGTTGAATAATTGTCTTCAATTCGTTTTTACTAGTTCTTAAAAACATGTCAATTTCTAATTTTTTGTGGACTCCTTTGCACATTCATCTGCTTCTTCGTTCCCTAAAATTCCAACATGTGCTGGAACCCAAATATGCTTTAAATTGCTTTAGTCACGTGACCTAAGTGTTTAGAATAACCTTAGTCACGTGACCTGGATGTTTCAAAACACTTGCACTTTGGGTTTTCGACACTGTGTCGAAACGTCATTTTCATGTCAGCCATCCCTAAATTTTTTGTTTAGGACTGCAGTAGGGCTGCACAATATATTGTTTCAGCATCCATATCGCAATGTGTGTATTCGCAATAGTCACATCGCAGCATATGCAATGTGGAGTTGGGATTATTATAGTTGATCAGCAGTGAAGAATATACAGTGTTAATTTCCATTACATTTGATTATTCAATAATAGGGCCAGGACAAAATATCGATGCTGGTTTATTGTGATAAATCCACCCACGATACTATATTGATGTTGCCAAGTATCGATATTTACTTAAAGGTACAAAAGATCTGAATTAATTCATCAACCTTGCACTGCTACCAATTACCACTTAGGCGACATTACATGAGGTGGCGCTTCTCGGAGTGTCGTATCGACACATATCAATGTTGGAATTCTACAAAATATATGTGCTTGTAATAAAATACATCGTACACATTTTTATGCATTTTCCCTTTAATTTACAAATATCGTGATATATTATGGATGGTTTTCTTGTGATATGTCGCTGATATTGTGATCTATCGTAATTAGGGGCAAAATATGATAATATCCTATCCCATTGTATTATTGTACATAAATATTTGACTACTTCACTTTTATCTTTGCTCTATATTATTTACACTTGCAATTTCTTTGATTCACTCGTCTACACAATGATTCCAATCAAAGTTAATGATTTCATTCCAATTAAAGCTATTCAAGTCATCTGCCGAAATTGTATCACAGTATATATATCGCAGAAGAAAAACATCACAATGTCAGATTTTTTTTCGTGCAGCCCTAATTTGCAGTGTTTTTATTGTAGGACTTGAAGGATAAGCATTTTATTAAGCTTTGCTAGTAAATACCATAGACTGTAAAATATATGGACGTAGCATCCGTGACGTCACCCATAGGTTTCTGAACACTGCAAAAGAAGCTACAAGTAGGCGCGACCAACCGTCGCTATTTTGTTCGCGCATCATCGTACCCACGGCGGGATACCAAACAAGGGCAAAGAGGCGGAGAGTGAGCGGAGCTACAGACACCCGCTGGCACTTTGCTTAGACCTGGCAGACAGACTTTACTTTGGGAGAAACGCTTGATACTTTATTACCTGCGACTCGTTTGTGTTCTGACCACATGTGCTTGGCTGTACACTGTATCAATAAAGTGTTTAGACTTTTAAAAACACTGTAGTAATACAGTGAGCCACTAAGCATTGTTCTTATGATGTTTTTCTACAGGAGGAAAACGCAAATTACTTCCAAACACTTCAAATATAGTGTGTGTTAGTAAATGCAAGACTATTGATGAACTCCAGCATAACACTGTATGATAACGTTTCAGATGACTGTTCTAGAGCCTACAGCTAATCAATCTGTCACATTCTGGAGTGCTTTATGGGTCTAAAGAAAAATATTAATGATAAATGATCTTAAATAAAACAAATACACTTATAGAGATGGTGTATAAGTATATAACTTTACTCACATGGGAAACGAGGCCACGTGAATGGTTTGTGAGCACAATTAAGTGCACACAGCATCCCATATCATCTGATAGTTGTAAGAAATAAGTCCAAAAGGCAGCTGACTGTGTAAAGCCACATAAAACAAAACAAAAATACGATGAATATGCCGAGATTAGTGGCTAATCTGCCGGATTCAGCTGAGGTGAAGTGACGGCGACCAGTGAGACCTAGCTGTCACTCAAGTGGCCACGCCCTTAATTATGCAAACTTAGTATAACCTAATATAAAGGAAATGGATGAGTTATAAAAAAATTCACCCCCCTCACAGTTGTCATGGAGGGTAATAATAGCTATATGAACCAAAATCGTTCTTTGTACCAGGCTGTAAACACCTTTTTTTCTGCTGTAAATTTGGCCATTCAAACAGTGGGCTCAATTGAAATTTGCTCTATTATGGAGCCAGGACTAGCGGAATTTTGATGAATTGCAGTTTCAGTTACTTCCATATTGGCTTCCCGAGGGAGAGCGGGAGATTGCCGCTTGATAAATATGTAGTAAATATTGACATGAAGGCTTTTGCGTTAAAGTGTTAACTGCCATATTATGTGCATAGAATAGAGAAGTGTTGCAGGTTGCTGAGAACAGCCCATCCTGTTATCGGGTATGGGTGTATGGAAAGTGCAGAGAGCTCTGAGATGTATGAGCTGTGTGTACGTGCTCTGAAACATTTGCCTAGTCAACTGTCAAGGCCAACTGTCAAGAGAAGATACAGAGATACCAGAAAGAGGAACATCTAGTTGCTGAATGGTCAAACAGTCAAGACGACATCATATAAGTCAATAGGGTTGGGATTAGATAGTGTGCGAAAGACAGTATAAAAGCATGAAGGAGAGTCTAATAGGGCAGAGCTGATACGGTAGTACATATCTCCTGCGCAGAACTTTTATTCTCTAACTTCTTGCATTCAAAATTAAACTTCTTAATTTTCAACTCAGGTCTCTGTCAATTTTTGACCATGCAATAGACCATTTGAGTCCTACAGACTCCAAGTGAGATATGCTGTTTAGTGTTTAAACAAAGGGTTGTTGAGATGTCTACCAAAATAGCTTTTTTGAGGGGGAAATCATTCATATCTAAAACAAGTCAGTGTTGACATGTTGCCAATTTTAGAGACAAAGCTAAAAAGGTACATTCTTTGTCACACAGCTTATACATCTAGGAAATAACAAGCCAGAGGTCAAGTCAATCATTTATTTGCTTTCTTCATTTTTCAGAGGACTCCAGCTCAGGACTATATTTATCAAGGCATATTCAAGAGGTAGACTCTTCTTCCCTTTCACATAAGTGTGGTTTTCTGCCACTGAGCATGTCAGTGGCTCTCCTGGTGCGATATGCCACGCTCAGCGGGTCCCGTGTCTGCTGCAGAGCTGCTTTCAACTTGACCAATGCCCATCAGGAAGACCCAAGACGGGCTCTACACACTCCATCATCTCCTCGGTGCAGCAATTCTCGATTTGATCCGGACAGCAGTGGTCATCCAACTACCTGGGACTCCTTTGGGATCTGGGACAACCGCATTGATGAACCCATCTTGCTTCCATCGAGCATCCGCTATGGTAAACTTATTCCCAAAGTTAACCTGTCCAGGGTGGGCAGTGCCTCGCAGATTGGCCAACGGAAAGAGAACGAAGACCGCTATCAGATGTCCCAAATGACGGACAACATTATATACTTTGCTGTTTTTGATGGGCACGGGGGTGCGGAGGCTGCTGATTTCTGCCATAAGAACATGGAGAAGCATATTAAGTAAGGATCAGTTGGTGTTATTGGATATTCTTCTGAATTTTGCTATGAATATGCAAGATATGCTTGCATGATATTGGGGAAAACATGTTTTTCTGTGATATATGTTGCAGGTTTATATGTTTTTGGGAAATAATTAATAATTTTTGATTTATTGGGTTGATTTTTGTGGGGGAGTGTATGTGTATGAAATATGATAAACAAATTACAAGCATAGATGAATACAATAGAGCTAAGTTATAAATGAAACAAACAGTTCTTTATTTAGGTTATTAAAAATATTATGAATTTATTCAAATAGAAAAATTGATTGATCGGATGTAAATTAAAGCAGTAAAGGTTGTTTTCACATGACGTCACTGATGACATATGAAATTCAGATGAAGGGCAGGAAGTTATTCTTCTACACTAAAAAAAGTGTTGAAAGCAAAACTATTGCAAACAATTTATTTGTGTTGAATTTAAACAAACAAATTAAATTGAGCAATTTTCAACTTAATTTGTTTGTTTAAATTCAGCCCAAATAAATTGTTTACAACCACTTAATGTAAAAAAATTGAGTAAATCCAAGGAATCATCTCTGAATAATTTTTTCAGTGTACATGGTAATCGCTATCAGAACATTAAAATGTTTCTGTCGTATTTGTTTGTAATTGTTTAAACTGGCTAAAATGATAAATGCCGAACAGACTTCCAAAAGTTTTTGCTCACAAAGGGGGGAAAGTTCAAGAAACTGGCTGAAAAACGGAGGAAATAGCGACAATTAACAATTTTTCAGTGCATTCATGTCTTTTTTTTACATTTACATTTACATTTAGTCATTTAGCAGACGCTTTTATCCAAAGCGACTTACAAATGAGGACAAGGAAGCAATTTACACAACTATAAGAGCAGCAGTGAACAAGTGCTATAGACAAGTTTCAGGTGTGTAAAGTCTAAGAAGCAAAAGCATTAGAAATTTTTTATTTTTTATTTTTTTTTTGTTTTTGAGAGAGAGTACAGTTAGTGGTATAGCCAGAGAGGCAGTTACAGATTAGGAAGGAAAAAATATATTTAAAAATATATTAGTAAAAAATAAGTTTATTTATAATTTTATAATTAGTTTTTTAAAGTGTATCTTAGTTTCTAATAATATTTTAAATTAAATTAACAGCAAATTAATTATATTTTGTAAAACGATGATTTATAAGGTATTTTTATTTCAGAATCTTTACCTCCTGATTTTCTAACCACTTTTATCAAATTCATCAGAGTTAAACTCATATTTTTCATTATTTTGAGTTGTGTAATCAGTAAGATAAAATAAAATCAATGTATTTTTTTATTTACTTTAAACATGGCCTATTGTTCATTTTAGAGCAAGAGTCTCCTTGTGCTGAACGGTTTAACATCACCTCCACATCACATCACATCACATTTTTGATTGCGATAATTCGTTTGACAGCACTAATGAAGATTATATACAGGCCTAGCTAAGTAATATCTTAATGTGTTATATAAAAATCAGATACAAACACCAACACAACTTGTACAAAATCCAGTAAATAACGTACCATGCCATGTAATCGCTGCAATGAAATCTCCATCTCGTTTAGCAATAATCCAAGTCTTTACTGGTGTTTCGGTGGAATAAACAACCATATGTTAACATCGAGATGCACAGCAGTGTTTAATGTTTGTTGATGGTAAGTTCAACAACAGAACAACAACAAAAAAAGAAATGCAACCCTTGTGACAACTAAACCGTCATTATTGTGGGTGATTTTCACCCCTTCCATAAATAAATAATAATGGAGACTATGCATCCATGCTTTTGTACGCTTTCATCTGTTATTTTTATGATGTCTGGAAGATATCCGCATGGGGAAAAAACTATAGTTATTTATAATAAACATGTTTTTGAACCACATAGTAACGTGTATAATGTGCACAACTATCTGTTAATGAATACTACAGAATACTGTAGCAAAGTAAACTAATAAATGGTGCATTGTGATTATAGTATAGAAAACTGACACCTATTGGAAAAGTTGTTTATTACTACAGTTGTGTTGTATCATAGCAACAATATAATTACTACGACAGTTTAATTCAAGTAATTATCTATAGTATGCTTCCAAACATTATAGTGTTTTTTCATGTGATAGCTTATAGTATCTACCGCCTCAGTGACAGGCTAATGTATATTAATTTAGTAGAAAACTCAGCCCTCTTCATGATATAAGGATCATGCCCAACACATGCGGTTATTTTCTATTTGTATCTCCTTTGAAATATAGTATAAATCGCAAAAATGCGGACTTCCTCGTGTCTACCATTCAGTTTTTTTATTTCCTGCCCTCCATCTGAATTTCACGTGTCACCAGACGTGATTGCAAACAACCGATAGTATTCATCATACAGATAATTCAATCCAATTAATTTATTAAGCTACAAATGTCCTAATTTCTTATGCATAAATACTTTCAACTTGCTTAAAATGCGTACACAGATATAGACCTAAAAAAACACATGCAAATGATTAAATTTCACTTTATTATTATGCTTAAACTTTACATACATAATTCATAACACTGCAAATCCTGTGAGGTCAATGCTCAAACAATATATTGTGTATAACCCCAATCAATGCAATATGTTCTGGCTATAGCAAAAGCTCACATGGAGCTCTGTCTTGAGAGCTGTGTGTGTTTACTGACACAAGAGGAGTTCTTGGAAATCCCTAAAGTGATAAGCACTTCTAGATCTGTTTAAACCATTATGCGCTTCTGATTGAGGTCATGTTGTGTCTTGGAAGAACTAACTGATTATGTTGCATTTGTGGATTTCAGAGACATTGCAATGGAGGAAACTAACTTGGAGTTAGTTTTAACCAAAGCTTTTCTTGAGGTGGACAAAGCATTAGCAAGGCATCTTCACTTCAGTGCAGATGGTAGGTCTTATTTCACTCATGTCGTTTTTGACACACATGCATGTTATGTGAACAGTATACTCAGCTGTTGTTTTAGAGTCTTAATTCATAATTATTGCATTGATGCTTCTGGTGTACATGTAACAGAGCCAAATGGAAGTTTGTGAGCAGAATAGGACTTTGTAGACTAAATCTTTATTTATTTATTATTATTTTTTTTTAATAAAATACATTTTAATTCCAATTACAGAGCAATTGTGATGTGTATAATCTTGTGAAGGCGAACAGACTTCTCTTTGGCTCTGTAAAATGTGTCCATCCAACATGAAGATAACACTTATATGCTTGTTTGTACTAGGGGTGGATAAAAAAAAAATCCTACATGCATTTTTTTAAAATGAGTTAATAATTATTATGTTACTGAAAATGTGCATGCAGAAACAGGCCAAATTTTGCAGGTGCTTAAATTTGAGGCTTGGCCATGTGTTCATTGGAAAATATAAATAACAAAAAGGTGTGTTTCTACAATGCAGTGTT
This sequence comes from Danio aesculapii, assembly GCF_903798145.1. Taxonomy (NCBI): domain Eukaryota; kingdom Metazoa; phylum Chordata; class Actinopteri; order Cypriniformes; family Danionidae; genus Danio; species Danio aesculapii. The sequence goes on along the minus strand of NC_079435.1, from coordinate 11,311,459 downwards.
CAAACGAACATACAGTGGAGCCTTGAGATAAATTTAATAGGTGAATATGACAAGCTCAAGCTTTTGGCTTACAACATCTTTAAGAAGAAACAAAATACCAGAATGTATCTTTGTTTTTAAAGGTTAAAAATTGTAAATGTAAAACAAATAAAAATCAATTTTACATTTTTTTGCTCTGCAGTTGATGTTATAAATCAGATGGGATGCGTTTCCCAAACAATGACGTAACTTGAACTATTATAGTACGATGCACCATTTGGGATATGAACTTTGCAGTGACAAGGGTTTCCCAAAACTGTAGTTGCTCTGTCGCAGATCCGTCGTTTGAACTATGTCAGTTATAACGTAAAACGTCCATAATGATGCTTAAAGGGGCGGAGTAACAACTTCTTTAGAGAAAATCTGCATTAACTTATGATTTTTTTGTTTTGTTTTGTATAAATAGTTTACATGAACACGTCTTTTAAATACAATATTAGTTTTGATAAAAACATGCATTCATTTTCCATATTAATGTAAAGACACATGGGTCTAAATTTCGTTTACAAATTTATGGAGAATATTCAATATTCTGTTCTAAAATATAAAACCATTTACAAAAGCTAACACGTAGGCTAATCTTTTTCATGTCTTATAATCTCTTATAATTACTACTTTCATTTATTTGTCGTCATATATTACATTTAGATTAAAAAAATATTGTTATTAGCATTTTTATTATGAAGTAGGCTACTTTTTTTAGAATAATTTTTTTTTATCTACTTTTACAACTTTGACACACTCAACCCCCTGCAGAAATGTTGTAGTCTATATTTCATCTACAGTACATATACATTAAAATAATAATATTAATAATAATAATACTAATATTAATTAAAAGCATTTGCGAATCCTATATTTTTTGTTTTCACAAGCTTTGGAGATTTCTGTTTGTAAGGCTTTTGGTATGAGCCATGGCTGCATTCAATATGATTTCGGAGTGCACTACGAAGGGAGTGCAATTGTCAGTCTGTAGTTAGCTAAAACTGAAAAAAACTGAAGTGAATTACATTATTCTTAAAGCTTTTTTAAAAATATTCATTCAAAGTGGATGTTGGAGTGTTCAAAATGAATAGGGCATAGGGGGGATAACTGGGAATAGAACACAGCCAGGAACTATGCTACTAACTACATCTCTAGAGGTGTAGATGAAAATGAACAGGTTTGCGAATGTTCATTTGATCAACGGATTTGGGAAACACCAAATCAACAAACTGTTTGTAACCACGGAACTTGCGACCTTAGTGAGCTAACAATGGTATTTGGAAACCCACCCCTGATTATTAATCAATTGCTAACTTTTACTTTAATTATTAAAGCTTGTTCTGTGCAGTATTTGGTCTAACTTGAGTTCTAAAGTTCACATTTTTACTTCACTTAGCATTGTGGCTAATTTTTAACACCAAACCTAAAATTGAAAAGATTTTCTGCCCTTTTTTGGTCGCATCTTGTTGTGTCCTGTGCTATTTTTTTCTCATTTAGATATTTTTGGTCTTGTTGCATTAATATTTCAACTGAACCACTACAGTTAATCTGGAACCACAAAGATTCAGATAGCATTGCTCACACTTATTCAGAACCCCCTTAAGATAACTAAAACCTAACCTAAACCTAAGCTAACTATATAAATAAACCTGCTAACACACCCTTGAACAATTAATTTATTATAATCATTTATTCTCTTTCACTTATCTTACATTCAAGCCACCTTGATTTTGAAAAGACTTAAAATAATTTTCAAATAATAATTTAGTGGAAATGACATCACCACTCCTTAAGCTGAAATAAAATTAAATATTATACATTGAATTCCCACCCCTAGTATACATTAGCGCACATAAAATTGTTTTTGTCAGTGTTTTTTTATTTATTTTATTTTTTTTACAAATGTCTATTAATTGCTGTTGTGTTAGAATACGTACAATTATTCCAGGTCCATCTTATTCATGTAGAGTGCGGCCCACTAGTGCGGCCTGCTGCGTGACATGTCCAATCTTGCCCTGTGTGTGTGCGTGTTATATCTAAACAGCCGTGGACCCAGCTTACCCCCTATAAGAGCTGCAGCTCTGCGGTACCTTTATGGAGGCCGGAGGGCTAGATTGCTCCAGCGGGTCCTTTGCGTGGACTTCTGGAAGGTTCCTGACCTTTCTCTCTCTTTTTCTTTCTGTTTTACTCTCAGTCTCTCTACTTTACTGTGCTCTGCCTTCTTCACATGTGTTGGTTGCTGGAAAATGATTGTTAGTTGCTGTGTTCAGAGCTTCATTTATGTGTATTGATAATGCTAGTCTTATTTGATGTTGTACAGATAATGTATTTACTATGGGAGAACTGTGAAGATGCATTTGATAAAACGTTAATTGATTTGATGATGTGTATAATGCTTATTTAATCAGTGATGTTTACTCATTTAAAGTGTTAGCAAGTTAAAAAAGCAATGCTATCTGCTTGCCTGAGCACTCCAGTTCATCATCTCAATGCGAAACTCCCTCTTTTTGTTTTGTCATACATGCATACATATAAAAATGCACATTATTATGTATGTTATTACGCTACAATAATGTTCAAATATGTTTAGTAGCAGTTTAGTTTCTGTGCGATTTTGAGTATTATGCTAAGCAGTTGCTAAACGCGTGTTATTCTGTATCTTTGAGCTTTAAAATGCTATAAAGTAACCATTCTGCCTCACTCTCTGGTGTGTTTCAGCCTCTGTGTTGAGTGCAGGAACTACAGCCACGGTGGCTCTGCTGAGGGACGGGATCGAGCTGGTGGTGGGCAGTGTTGGGGACAGTCGTGCCATGATGTGCCGCAAAGGCAAGGCCGTCAAACTCACCGTGGATCACACGCCTGAGAGGAAGGATGAAAAAGAGAGGTGAGCAATTCCAGCGTTATGGATGTGACGTTTGCAGTAAAAACTCGAAACAAATTCACAGAGAAAGTTAACATCTGTTAATATTATATAAAAAAATCTGCTTATTTTTTCCAAAACAACTAATCGCAGAGTTATGGGATCAGAAAAATAACAATTTGTAAAAATGTTTTATATTTTAAATGAGGAAAATAAACATGCATTATGGATGTGACAAAAACATTTGTGAGTTTAGAGTATACAACATGCATTGTAGAATACACTCACTGCTCTGTATGTTTGTTTCTGAAGGATACGCAGGAGCGGAGGGTTCATTACGTGGAATAGTTTGGGTCAACCTCACGTCAATGGCAGACTGGCCATGACCCGCAGCATTGGGGATTTCGACCTCAAAACGACAGGTGTCATCGCAGAACCAGAGACTAAGAGAATTTCAGTAAGAGCTTTCCTTTATTATTTCTCTTTAAGTTATTCAGAATTTACGCACCTTTACCTTGATAAAGATAAAAATGAAAATTTACAAAAAATATATAAATATTTGAAAAGTAAAATATTAGGATATATATATATTGAATTATTAGCTCCCCTGAATTATTAGCCTCCATAAGCCTTGACCTTAAAATAGCTTTTAAAAAATTAAAAACTGCTTTTATTCTAGCCGAAATAAAACAAATAAGATTTTCTCCAGAAGAAAAAATATTATCAAACATACTGTGAAAATTTACTTGCTCTGTTAAACATCATTTGGGAAATATTTAAATAAGAAAAAAAATTAAAATGCGGGCTAATAATTCTGACTTCAACTGTATGAATGTATGTATGTATGTATGTATTAATTAATTAGGGGTGTGACAAGGTGCTTACTCTACGAGACGAGACATGAGGTTGGGTTTACAAGAACGAGATGAGATTTTTATACTATTTAAATATACGAATGGAAAATATATGAACTGAAGAAAAAAAAGACTAAATGCAAAACAATTGAATGAATTATGCTATGAAGTACATGCAGACACTGCTAAATATTTTGCTATAAACTCTACTGACTGGACAAACTCTGAGAGCTGTTTTAATGGAATCTGATATCACACGCCGAATGAAAAAAATTTCCAAACGGTATAAATGATGACTGATGACTGGTGTATGTGTCTTCAAGGGTTCACTGTGTGTGTGCACGCACCCGGAGGAGATGTGTGTGTCTGTGGTGCTTTACTGACTGAATAGTGCAGAGAATAGTGTCAAACAGCTGTGTGTGCATAGCTTAATGCGGCTAAGCGTCCTTTACGACAGTAATAGTTTGATTACGGATTTTACATGTCTGTACAGTACTTCAATAATGCATAATAAAGCATATCTATTGCACTATTCCATCGCATGGTTAATTTGTGTGGAGGCAGTTGTTGCAGCCTTTGCTTTTGGATGCAGCAACTTTTGAACTCCGGTGAAAAAAGCGGCTACGTCACACTCACCCGTCACGCTCCCTCATAACATCACAACTCACGAGACAAGAATTTTCACCTCGACGAGAATTCTCATCACGATTTAGAGTCGTGAGATCTCATCACACGACTAATATTTTTGCAATGCCCAATTTTTTATGTTATCAGATCAGACAAGGATTTTTATCTGAAGAGACTTTAAAGGAATTATTTTTATATGGATTCACTTCAAAAAGGTTTTTTTTTCTTTTAATAGTCTTTAAAAAGAGTTTCAGATTTTTTTTTATGTAATTTCGATATATATATATGTATAATTCGTTGCTGTTGATGTCTTTTTTTGTTATAAACCTTTTTTAATTATAGAGAAGTGTTACTTATAAAATGTTTGTAAAATGTAATAAATTTGACCTGTTTTTGCCATTTAAATTGCAAGGGAAGCTGATATGACAAACCCTCTCCCTCTCTCTCTTTACTGTACTGCTTGAATTTCTTAATAATAAGTATACATTTATCAAATAATTAACTGAATTATTTTTCAAGTCAAGTAGTGTTGATTTAAGTGTGCCTGTGTTCTCAGTTGCATCACGTCCATGATTCCTTCCTGGCCCTCACCACTGATGGGATCAACTTCATCATGAACAGTCAGGAGATCTGTGATGTCATCAATCAATGTCACGACCCCAAAGAGGCCGCACAACGCATATCTGAACAGGTGAGTCAAAATAATCCAACCTCCTAGTTATTTCCCTCGACTCTTTATGGCATAAATCAGAAGATGTTCAATAATTTTAAGATGACACATTTTGTCTTTTGGTTTGTATCAAAGATCTGTGTCAATAATTTAGTGAAATGAAGAATGATTCATTTGTTAAATATTAATTTCTATATCACTGACTTTAAAGCAAAAAACATGTTAAAGCATAAATAGATTGAATGACCCTAAAAATAGAGGTATGAAAGCAAACATACCACTGTAGGGCTTTTTTTAGATGATAGATCATAATCAAGTAATTTCACACTTTAAAAAAAGCTTTTGAGTGTTATCGGAGGTATTATATTGTTTTTATACACACACTTTAACAAAATAATATTGTGTGAGTTGCATTTTTAACCCAATGTTGTCAATTTTTTTGGCCAACAAATTGTTTCAAACAAGTAGTTGACAGCTAGCTTTCTTCAACTCTCACATGGTCGCCAACTGAAGCTAAGCAGGGCTGCACCTGCTCAGTACCTGGATGAGAAACCACATGGGAAAGCTAGGTTGCTGCCCGAAGTGGTGTTAGTGAGACCAGTAGGGGGCGCTCAACCTGTAGTCTGTGTGGGTCCTAACTAGAGCTGTAATCGGGCCATAAAAGTTAGGCCCAACAGTATTCGGCCCGAGCCCGGCAAGTACATTTGGATTGACAGCTTTTTAAAAGCCCGAACCTGTTTACAGCCCGACATTATTCAAATGTGCACATGCACACAGCTCTTTTGCCTTTTTTCAAGAATGAGAATGTTTTAACCAAACGTATAGGCCACTTAGAAGTTGGAACAAAGAAATAAAATAAGTCCTCTGTAACATCGTAACATCACAGCACTCTAAACAGGCCTAGGTGCAAACACTTAGCCTATAAATTGGCCAGCACACCAATAAAAATAAGTCTTTCCTAACAAATTAAATTAAAATAAATTCTAAATTATGATGGGTATTTGGCAATAAAGAAACTAAGATAAAGGCTCTGCGGGATTTGTTTCATCATTTCTCTTTACAGTCTGGCAACAGTGAAGCTGAATATTATAAGAATAATGCCAACATTAGCCTATATACTCTGACTGCATTATGCATTTTTGATTTAATATAAAATTTAGTTATAATTTGAAAATGCTTTACTCATCAAGGTTAGGCTACGTGTTTTTGTGGAGGAACATTATTGAATCCATGGCTTTAGATGGATTTAGCGCAGTGCTCCGCTCACTGATGGTGCGTCCAGAAGCACTGAACACCCTTTCGCTGCTGCTGCTGGCCGTGATGCATACAGTAGCTAGTACAACTGATCCGGCTAATTTTGCAAGTTTTGAGTAGGATTGTTTGTTCATCTTCCACCAACCAAGAAAATCTCAATCCATTTCATTTTCCATGACAGCGGTTTTAATGTAGCGAGTGACCTCGTCATTTTCCCTGTCAGCTTGCTGTACATTTTCCAACACACAAAATTCGGTCTTTTTGACTTCTCTGCCATCATTTGTTTCACCTTTGCAGGGATGGGTTTTCATTACATCCTCACGCTGATCGAAATGCATCACAAGCCCAGCCCGACCCTGTCTAAAATGATAGAAATTAAGCCTGAACCCATCGGGTCCCTTCGAGATCGGGCCAAGATCTTCAGCTCTAGTCTTAACATCCCAGTATATTGATGGGGACTCAATATTGCTCAGTGAGCGCCATCTTTTGGATGAGACGTTAAACCGAGGTCCTGATTCTCTGTGGTCATTAAAAATCCCAGAATGTCCTTCGAAAAAGAGTAGGGTATTAACCCTGGCATCCTGGCCAAATTTGCCCACTGGCCTCTGTCCATTAAGGCCTCCTAACCATCCCCATATCATAATTGGCTTCATCACAGTGTAACGTCTCCTCTCCATCAATCAGCTGGTGTGTGGTCTGGTGTAATATGGCTGCCGTCGAGTCATCCAGGTGGATGCTGCACACAGGTGGTGGATGAAGAGATTCCCTCCAAAAATGTGTAAAGTTCTTTGACTGTCCAGAAAAAAATTATATATGAATGTAAGGAATTATTATAATTAAGTATTAAACATATATCACACATTTCTGCACACTTTGCTGTGATGTGCGTTTACATTATTTTATACCATCCATACGTCTACTCTGAATCTCATCTGTGTTGTGAATGCAGATTTAAACAAGATTCATATCTCTCCCTCTCTCTCTCTCTTTTTCTCTCTCTCTCTCTCTCTCTCTCTCTCTCTCTCTCTCTTTCTCTCTCTCTCTCTCTCTCTCTCTCTCTCTCTCTCTCTCTCTCTCTCTCTCTCTCTCTCTCTCTCTCTCTCAGGCTCTTCAGTATGGATCTGAAGACAACAGCACTATCATCGTGGTGCCGTTCGGTGCCTGGGGCAAACACAAAAGCTCTGAAGTCAGCTTCTCCTTCAGTCGCAGCTTCGTCTCCAGTGGGCGCTTTGCCTAAGCAAAAAACAAAACAAAAAAAACTAGGACGACACTGACTCACTAATCTGAACCGACCAATGTGCAATATTCTCCTAATCCATACTGTGAGGGTCACCACCTCAAAAATAACCATTAGAGCCACAGTGTGGTTTCAAACTTGATAATTAATGATATCACTGAGCCTAGATGAGCAGATCAAGCTTTCAATTCATATCTAAAACAAGCTTCAAGACTTTTCTTATCTCAAAAATCATGTTGTCCCACTTTTACCTTCTTATCTGCGGTGTTAAGCGTCATTTGGGTGCCTCAGCTCCAGTTTTCACAGACACAATCCTTTAGTTTGCTTTGCTGAAGTGAAATCACACTGATCTCTGTACTGTTACCATAAATTATAAGCACTTTCAGATTATGGGAGGTTCCATTATTTTCGTAGTCTCCGTGACCCTTTGTGGTGTTGAATGACAAACAGAAGCACACTTCAGTGCTCCATGGGCTTCTATATAAGCTCATGTTCACTGAGTTGGACTGCTGTATATACTGTGTATACTAAAGTAGAACCTCCCGTCTCTGTGCAAGCACACATTTCTATAACTTTCTCTTCTGCTTGTAGTGTGAGGATTCATTCATGCTCTATTCCAGCATTGCAACCAGCAATTCTAAACGCCTACACTAAGAAATATTCTCATCAAAGGACCATTTGGCAAACCCAGATTTTTCTGTGCCTTCCTCATAAACATCTGACATTTCTGTGTCCCTCTAGTTTCGGTTCTTACTATACTTTAAAACTGTGACTAGCGTGCTTATTTAGTGTTAATAGACAAAGTATTTTTGTTCGGGAATGTACAGTTCAGCAGCGGTTTTCCCTATAACGCATAGATCAAAGTGCAGATGTTTGTTATATGTTATTTATATGATGGACAGTTATCTATGTATAAGTGTTATATTTAAATACATCTTCCGAAGTCTCCTATAAGGACAGGAGAGAAGTGAACATTCATGCACTCGTCTTGCAGACATTCTGCTTTAAATGAAAAGGCTTTAAATCGTACTGTTTTAATAGTAGAGCCATACACACGTGACCTCATTAAGTCGGCATCTCGTTTCATGTGCTGGTGCTGTTTCTGCACTCCTTTCATTCTCGTTCATCATTTCCTCTCGTTTTAGACTTTTAACAGCATTTTGTTTTCCTTTTAGCGTCTTCCTCTTGAAAGGGATGGTTCAGCCCAAAAAAATTACATTTCTGTCATTTACTGATCCTCCAAACCTGTATGATTTATTTTCTTCTGTTGAACACTAAAGGAGATATTTTGAAGAATGTTGAAAAGCAGCCGCCATTCATATTTTTTGCTGCTTGTTCATTTAAAATGAGCTGAAACAACACAATCCCGGAGGTTTTTTTGAGGACTACTTAATAGTTTTATGTTCAATCCACTTAAATTTGTAAAATTATTAAGTTAACTTAATCGATTTGTGTTTGGACAACATGAATAAATTGTGTGGAACCCAGCATTTTTTACAGTGTTGACCTCCATAGTATTTGAAATGCTGGCTTCCACACAATTCGATTCGATTGATGGTCCCAACACAAATCGATTAAGTTAATTTAATAATCTTACAAATTTAAGTGGATCGAACATAAAAACAATTGTACCAAAACAACATGCATTGTAAGAAGCACTGTCTTAAAGTGAGTAAAAGATCCAAAGAAAATCGCCACACTGCCACTTTAGCTCTTAAAAAATCTTTAATGTCACAACATTTCCACCGACATGGTCTTCACCACCTGATGAAGACCATGTCGGTCGAAACGTTGTGACATTAAAGATTTTTTGAGAGCTGAAGAGGCAGGGTGCTGAATTTCTTTGGATCTTTTTCTATAAATGTTTGTTTTTGATGGAGCACCTGCCTTTGAGATTTTCTAGATGTGCGCACATTTCTGTTTTTTTGCTTAAAGTGAGTAAACCCATTGCCTTAAAAGAGACAAGTTTATTTTACTTAAAACATTTAATGTATTTTTGTTTCAGCTTGGAACTGAGTTCACTTTTTGTTATAATTATGACATAATTCATTTACTTACTCATTTTAAGGCAGTGTTTACTCAGTTTTTTAAAGGAAAGTCAACTAATCACAGTGTAAGAGCCATTTTTTGAGTGTGGCTGATTTTATTTTTCCACTTCTTTAGAATATCATATTATTTGCTCAACAGAAAAGAGAAATTTATCGAACTTTTCAGACTTTTCATTTTGGAGTGTTAGTAAATGCACTGAAAAAAAGTGTTGCATGCAAAACTGTTGCAAACAATTTATTTGTGTTGCATTTAAACAAACAAATGAAATTTAATAATGTTCAACTTAATTTCTTTGTTTAAATTCAGCCCAAATAAATTGTTTACAACTACTTAGCGTAATTTTTTTTTAGTAAGTCCAAGGAAACATCTTTGAATAAGTTTTTTCAGTGTGGAGATAAAATCCTTATTTTAAGCTGAACTATCCTTTAAGATCCAAATGCGGTGTGATGGGGGGAGGGGTGGCGGTCTTTTTTAAATTTTCCTCAAATGTACTGTTATCATATTTCTGTCTGTATTATATTTCAGTGTTAACACAACTGCATGGATCTCTAGAACAATCTGTCAAACAAATGTTTCCTCTGTATATGGACCTAACTTTCGCTTCATTGATATGCAGTTTATTGTTAAATGCAATGCAGCAGTGAATAAAGTTCCACCAGAAACATCTTTTTTGTTTGTTTGCTTAGCTCTGACTTCATCTCCGTGGCCATTATCTTTATATCTGCGCCGATGACAGTGACGGTATCATCCACTGTTGCTAGTTTTAGATTTTCCTCTTGTCCGCCATTACACTTTCCTTGATCCTCAGCTAGGGCAGTACCCTCTTAAAGTATATTCTACGCTTTCCCAGACTGCTTTCCTTTGCCATTTCTGCTTTTCTCTTCTTCCTGGCGACAGTGGCGAGGAACAAACTTCACCAATTGACGAAAGTGAAGGAAAAAACATCGAGAGGAACCAGGCTGGCCCACAGGATCAATGCGAAGACTCGTCTGTCATTGGGGTCTTTAGAATTAGTCTCATGCTCTTCACTCCTCCATGACCACCATCAGGATACGGGCCGGCTCCAGGATTATGGAGACCTTGGGATAATGATACAGACTAACATAAGCGTAGATACCATTCAAATTAGATAGTCTTTTGGGAAGGTCCTTTATTGATTGTTGGTTTATAAACCTGTAAATATATATTTTTACTGTGCAATACATACAATATGTCATCAAATGTGGTGTTAATGTCATTGAAGAACATATTTTAGCCTGTAAACTCAAGTGTTGAAAGAAAGTGCAGGTATTTTGTGAATGATTTAACATGTTATTTTATTGTGTCTCAGTAAATGCAATGCTGAAAATGTTGAGTGGAGTGTTAAGCAGTGATTTGTGTGCCCGAATCCCTCCCTCTGCTCCGTCTATATAAGATCTCTGCTTCACCGCACAGTCAGATTCACATTTTTTCTGATCTGATCCGCCTGAGAAGAACTTTTTCAGTCGTCCGTCGGTCGTTGCAACAGCACGAGGAGGGTAAGCATCTTTTACTAATATAAATGTTTTAATTCTGTTCTGTGCGATGTTTAATTCTTCAGATTAATCTCTGTATTTTATTTGTAGCCTGTAATGTAATTATTTATTGCAATAATTATTTGGCATAAGTATTAATAATGTACATGTGGGTCAATATCTAGACTTCACATTTAATTATCTGCATCAAATCATTCTTACTGCCTTAAATTTGTAGTTGAATCAAATGATCTTTTCTAGTCGTCTCAACTTGCGTCAATCAAACTGACTAAAAATATTTAGTTAAACATTTGTAGAACTTAAAAAATAAGCTGAAGCCCGATTAACTTGTTAAAATAAGTTAAAGTAACAAAAGCTTTTATTGTGATGGCTTTTTATCATATTATTTTTTACAGTGTGCTGTATACACTTAACAGATTTATATGCACAGAAAGCATATTAAACACAAGCATGGTGTCGGCTAATGTTTCAAATAACTTTCAGCAAAACATTTTGCAGGCTTCTTTTTAATGCATAAAAGCATAATGTTCCTACACTGTAAAAAGATTATGTGATCAATTAGTTCTGACAGCATATGTTTTTAGGTCATTGATACTTCTTAAACTAAGTTACGCAAGCTGATTTAAGTCAATTTAAAATAATATAAGTTCAATGGACTTATAAGGTTAATTTGATTCAGCTTAAAAATTTAAGGCAATCAGTGTTTTTATTTATTTTTTACATACTAGATTTTGTAATTTTTAATTATTAAAAATTTTGAGAACAAGTGAGTAAAACTAGTTTGAAAGAAAGTGGCAAATTAAAACATTTAAAATGACAATTATTATTTTTAGGGCTGAATTCTGAATTTTTAATAGAGTGTTTATTAAATGATTCTTAATTTTTATTAATAAAATAATAAAATGTAATAATATATTTAATAAAATATATTAGGATATGCTGACTTCACATAAATTAATTTTACATAATGTTTTAATTATATATATATATATATATATATAGAGAGAGAGAGAGAGAGAGAGAGAGAGAGAGAGAGAGAGAGTATCTTTTTACTATACTAATTTACTTTTGCAATGCCCTATTTATTTGTCATCAGATCAGTTTTTATCTGCAAAGACTTTAAAGCAGTTGTTTTTAAATGTGAATCTTTCAAAAATGGTAGAATTTTTATTTATTTATTTATTTATTTCAAAGTCAGCCTTTGAAAAGAGTTTAATATATTTTTGTCATACGTGTAATTAATAAGAACTTTGAGAGCAAATTAGTAAAACTGGGTTGAAAGAAAGTGGCAAATTAAAACATTTAAACTGATTATTATTATTTTTGGAGCTGAATTTCTGTTTTTTTAAAATAGAGTGAAATGTTACAAAAGGGCATTTAATGATTTGTATGTTTTTTTTAAAGGCTTTTACTATTAGTATTATTATTTATATATATATTTTTTTTAGTTTTTAGGCTACCAAAATAACAATTAAACATTTTTCACTGTATTTTTCATAATCATGACAATAGCAGGACTTAACTTGTGTTATAATGTTCTTCTTTACTAGATTGGACTGAGGAAGAATTCATCATTTCTTATTCAAACCATGCACACTTCTATCATTCATATTTAGTATTTTTCTTTAGGGAGAAAAGCTGATAGAAGATGCCTGACAATGCTGTCTATGAACATGATCAAATCTCTGAGGAGACGGGCAGGAATGGTCAAAACGGGTCGAAGATCATCATGATGGAGCCCATGAAGAAGCAGCACGGAGCCACGGTCAGTTTCCACAGCATCCGCTATAGAGTAGAGCAGAAGAACGGACCTGTCTGCAGGAGAACAGCAGTCCAGAAGGAGATCCTGCTGGACCTCAAGTGAGTCCATGGAGGGATTTAAACGGGCTCTTTTTCTGACACCATAAACACTTCAGTTCAATGACGACTTAGGAATTTCCAAAAGTTCTCATGAAGTTTAAATTGAATGGTAATGTGTTACTTTTTAACAAGTTATTTTATAACATCATAAGGACTTAAATTGTGCGATTTAATACAGCGCTCAGTCAGCCAGTGTTGCCAGATTGGGCGGTTTTGAATTTGATTGTAAATAATAATAATAATAATAAATAATGGCTTAGGCGCGTTGACAAAATTTGACCGGTTTTGAAACTATTTTTCTATCCAATTTTAATAAAACCGATGCAAAACACAAACTGCGTTATCCCAACGGCAAGCAGGTGAAGGAAAGTTGTATCAAAATCTGACTCCCCGGACAAATCTGACTTCCACTCGCGTGCATGAGCAACTCACAGCGGTTTATAATAAAACTTGTATCGATCATTTTCCCGCAATTGACAGCAAGAACAAACATAGGAGCGTTACCTGACGGATAAGCAGCACCTCAACGTGTTCAAAAAAATGTAAAATCCCAAATGGGACGAATTTATGCATTCACGCTATTATGCATCCACCTGAATCCATACTAGGCAGCTGCTGTGGAAGCTGGAGCTTTTGTGTCCTGCTTCTGGTGTGACAAACAAGTCCTCGTGTCGTGAGTTGCCAAATGAATTATTTTTAGGCTCACCAGATTTACTAGACACATTTCAGCACACTAGCTAATTGATATCCTTAAAACGAAGACTGGATCGACAAGACTGAAACTAACATCTGAAATACTTTATTTTAATTTCACAGGATATTTAATGCAAAGAATCTATAAACTATTTAAATATCATCTGTAAACAAATAAATCTACAATATATAGGCGAATAGGTAGTGTAATAATCTACAGAACAATACGTGCAGTGTTGTGATGTGATGCAGTTATGTTGTAATTTTACTATTGTTGTTCTGTGACTGTTGGGGTTGGTTGCTGTATGGTTAAAGTCCTAGACCAATTTCCGATTTAAATAAATTAAAATTGAATATTAATCTTTTATTCTGCTTGTTGTTGTTTTTTGTGTGCGTTTGGGTGGGTTTTGGGCTGGAAAACGATAGCTGTATCTGGCAGTACAGTGCTCAGAATATATGAGTACACCCCATATTGAAAATGAATATTCTTATCCATTTCTCAGTGAATACAATGTATTTTGGTGCATTTAAACCAAGCAGATTTATTAAACAGATATATTTATTCAAAAATATTTTAGTCACCAAACATATTTGGAAATTGAAAGGAAATACAATTAAATTCAAGCAAAATATTGCCAAAAAAAAATGACAACCTACAAAATATAAACTACATTTTTTCCTTTTTTCTCTCTTGATTTTTAAATCCATTTTAAATTTGTATTCAATATTTTTCTATTACATATAAATTTGGGTGTTCTAGTTATTGGACCGTTATCATAAGTTATTATGTTAGATAAGCTCCAGATTTGGTTTCAGTACTGACTAATCATATGTATATGCACAAATATAATATTATATAGCTTCCTATTAAAAATATCAATTTAAAAGATAGATTTGTGAGGGGTGTACTCATTTATGCTGAGCACTGTATGTGAATTTCAAAGTACTTAAAGCACTTAAATTTAGTGATGATTTAGGCATTTGAAAAAGTTCTAATCACATCATTATCATTTGCATGTAAGTTAATGTTAAAATGTTCTTATGACACTTAAGCGTTTCAATTCTATGACAGAATAGGAGATTTTATAAAGCTCTCGTATGACATTATGATATCTGATCTTAAAAAGATTCTGATGACATCATAAGCACCTTAATTTATAACACAGGATTTTCAGAAGGTTTTAATTTTATGGATTCTATTCTAGGGTATGATAATTAGGCAAGGCAAGTTTATTTATATAGCATATTTCATACACAATAATCCAAAGTGCTTTGCATAAACAGGAATAAAAGAGTCTCGATAATAAAATAAAAGCAAAGAATAAAAATTATTTAAAAAAAAACAGATTAAAATGTGTTAAACAGGTTTTAAAAAAATGAAAAAGAAAAGACATAATAGTGCGATTTTTAGATAATAGTGCAATTTAAATAAGAAATTACATGAGAATTTTATAACCTTGCCTTGTGTCATTTAAAATCACATTAAGGTTTATAAGTACTTAAATTCCATGATGATACAGGAATATAAAAAGGATTTTATGTCATAGGCGCGTACATTCTCTGATAAAACTGTATAAGAGATTAAAAAGGTTCTCATTACATCATAAGCAATCAAATGTGTGACAAAACGCTTGTCATAGGGGTTACAAAATACATTTGAAGCACATAATAACATGACGATGACTCGTCACAATTTTTTGAATCAAGTCTTGGATTAAACGTCAGTCTCTCCAAACAGTGTATTTGCTTTACATTTCCTATCCACTGAGCCCTTGTTGGAGGATCAACCTGAAACATTTTCCAGTTATGGCTTTTCTGCTACTTGCCAAAAGTATTTAAGTTAAGTATTTGTCATTAGTTGGAACAATTTCTGCCATTTTCCATAGGTATAA
Organism: Danio aesculapii; assembly: GCF_903798145.1. Classification (NCBI taxonomy): domain Eukaryota; kingdom Metazoa; phylum Chordata; class Actinopteri; order Cypriniformes; family Danionidae; genus Danio; species Danio aesculapii. The sequence continues at coordinate 11,295,925 of NC_079435.1, read as the reverse complement.
TGTAATAAATGAGTAGTCCAATTCTTCTCCAGTTATATTTTTATTTCCGCTGCTCCTTCATACCAGAAGGTTGAACTGTGCTTCTTGTAAAAGAGCTGGACATTTCCCACAGCCATGTGCATATTTTCTTTAGACATTCTCTCTACAGAGTTAGTGTCAATTATGTGATATTATGAATGGGTTTGTGACTCTAATCTCTTGGCTTGCAAACCCGCCAGGGTTAAATCCAGTCAAGTGTGATCGTGACCTAATAAAATACCAAGCTGAACTGATGTTTCTCACTTCTAACCTACTTTTAACTATAGTGAGATACAACCATTTCAGATGCTTCACAAGGAATGTGATTTTATTGAGATTGATCCTCTTTAAAGTGATATCAGTGTGATAAGTTTGCTTTGCTTTTCCTTCAGGCCTGAAAAATTCCAAAGCAAGTGACATGAACATAATCTCATTTTTATCTCTCCTTTTCAGCGGGATCATGAGACCTGGTTTAAATGCTATTTTGGGTCCTACGGGAAGTGGCAAATCTTCGTGAGTACATATTTAACGACTTCACATTTTAATAAGATCATCAGTGCCAAATGGACTGTAGTTTTTTGTTTGACAAGCTTTTAGAGAGTCTTTCCTGACAGCTTCCTCCTGTAATATGCTTTTGTTTTTCTCTGTCTCAGGTTTTTGGATGTCCTTGCTGGCAGGAAGGATCCCGCTGGTCTTTCTGGTGAAGTTCTCGTCAATGGAGCTCTACAGCCGCCCAATTTCAAATGTCTTTCTGGCTATGTTGTCCAGGTGCAATATATTTCTGCTGCTTAATGCAAGACACTGGAGGAGAATAGGGTTAAGGGGATAGTTCACCCAAAAATGAATATATTCTGACTGTTTATTCGCCCTCAAGTGGTTCCAAACCTCTATTAGTTTCTTTCTTCTGTTGAACACAAAAGAAGATATTTTGAAGAATGTTTAAAACTGGTAGTCATTGACTTTTTTTTTTTGGAAAAACATACTGTAGGAATCAACGGCTAGTGGTTTCCAATATTCATTGTTCAATAGCAGAAGCTAACTTTTAAAGGTTTGTAACAATTGGGTAAATGATAACAATTATCATTTTTCGGGGTAAACTATCCCTTTAAGTGTGAATTATTTTCTATATACACTCGCCGGCCACTTTAGTGGGTACACCATACTAGTAGTGGGTTGGACCCCATTTTGCCTTCAGAACTGCCTAAATTGTTCATGGCATAGATTCAACAAGGTACTGGAAATATTCCCAAGAGATTTTGGTCCATATTGACATGATAGCATCATGCAGTTACTGCAGATTTCTTGGCTGCGCATCCATGATGCCACATCCCAAAGGTGCTCTATTGAATTGAGGTCTGGTGGCTGTGGAGGTCATTTGAGTACAGTGAACTCATTGTCATGTTCAAGAAACCAGTCTGAGATGATTCGCGCTTTATGACATGGCACATTATCCTGCTGGAAGTAGTCATCAGTAGATGGGTACACTGTGGTCATAAAGGGATGGACATGGTCAGCAATAATACTCAGGTAGGCTGTGGTGTTGACACAATGCTCAGTTGGTACTAATGGGCCCAAAGTGTGGCAAGAAAATATCCCCCACACCATTACACCACCACCAGCCTGAACCATTGACACAAGGCAGGATGGATCCATGATTTCATGTTGTTGATGTCAAATTCTGACCCTACTATCTGAATGTCACAGCACAAATCAAGACTCATCAGACCATGCAATGTTTTTCCTATTGTTCAATTTTGGTGAGCCTGTGCGATTTGTAGCCTCAGTTTCCTGTTCTTAGCTGACAGGAGTGGCACACAGGTGTGGTCTTCTGCTGCTGTAGCCCATCTGCCTCAAGGCTCAACATGTTGTGCATTCAGAGATGCTCTTCTGCAGACCTCGGTTGTAATGAGTGGTTATTTGAGTTACTGTTGCCTTTCTATCAGCTGGAACCAGTCTGGCCATTCTCCTCTGACCTCTGGCATCAACAAGGCATTTGCGCCCACAGAACTGCCGCTCACTGAATATTTTCTCTTTTTCAGACCATTCTCTGTAAATGCTAGAGATGATTGTGAATATCCCAGTAGATCAGCAGTTTCTGAAATACTCAGAGCAGCCTGTCTGGCACAACCATGCCACGTTCAAAGTAACGTAAATCACCTTTCTTCCCCATTCTGGTGCTCAGTTTGAACTGCAGCAGATCGTCTTAATCATGTCTACATGCCTAAATGCGTTGAGTTGCTGCCATGTGATTGGCTGATTAGAGCGTTAACGAGCAGCTGGACAGGTGTACCTAATAAAGTTGCCGGTGAGTGTAATTCTAGCACAAGTAAAAATATGAACACTGATTGAATTCAAGTTTAAAATTCTTTGTTTTATTTTTATTTATTTATTTATTTTTTTGACATATTAGAGACCTGCAGAGGAAAATTTGATGATATTTTTCACTTTATAGTTCTTTCTGAGAAAGAATAAAAAGTTACAGCCAGAATTTTTTTTTAATTGTATTTAAAATTTTTATATTTTAACATTTAAAAATGTGTATAATCAGACAAATTATGCATGAAGAATATTCCTCTGAAAAAACCTTCAGAATATAAAGATGTGAATTAAACTGGAATAAGTCATGTAAAAGCAGGAGAAAAACATGTCATTTTAAATGTGAAAGTCTAGTTTTTGATGTTTCATTTAATGAAAAAATATATTTATGAAAAGACAAATGTCAAAATCAACAGGAGCCTGTACTGCAGTGTCTCCTGAAAATCTTAATAAGGGGTATCAGGATTCAGCATGAGTGTCATAGGTTGACTTACTGATTAATATATTGTGTTTGTGTGTGTGTTCAGGATGACATTGTAATGGGCACTCTAACGGTGAGAGAGAACCTGAGTTTCTCGGCTGCTCTGCGTTTGTCTTCTCATGTCAGTCCCAGAGAAAAGGAAGCAAGAGTCAACCATCTCATCTCAGAGCTGGGTCTCAACAAAGTCGCAGATGCAAAGGTGAAGCAAACTTTTTTTTATATATTGATAATTAAATTACCTCAGTGATTAGCACTGTCAGCTCACAGCAAGAAGTTCGCTGGTTCGAGTCCCGGTTGGGTCAGTTGGCGTTTCTGTGTGGAGTTTGCATGTTCCCCCATGTTGGCGTGGGTTTCCTCGGGGTGCTCCGGTTTCCCCAACAGTCCAAAAATATGCACTATAGGTGAACTAGATGAACTAAATTTGCCGTAGTTTATGAGTGTGTGTGAACGTGAGTTTATGGGTGTTTCCCAGTACTGGGTTGCAGCTGAAAGGGCATCCGCTGCATAAAACATATGCCGGATTAGTTGGCGGTTCGTTCCGCTGTGGTGACCTCCGAAATGGAGACTAAGCCGAAGGAAAGCCGTTAGAAAAGTGCGCTCTATATAGTATGAATCTGAGTCATATGAATGGAGCTCGGACATACTACATCTGATATTTGTCATTATCACGTGACCTACCTGTGTCTGTTGTGTCACTTTACTCCCATTCATGAATTCTCTTGCGTGGCTTCATGGGATAGCATAGCGTCCATCGGAAGCACATTCAGAATCATACCAGGAAGTAGTAGTTCATCCAGGTGCTTCTCGCATACTGTTTTTCGAATTCTATGAATTCTGACATACTATTCAGCTCGCATACTGGTTTTAGCGTACTATAGTATAGAAGTATGCTATTTCGGACGCAGCTCATGTCTTGGTGTGCTTTCACACTAGCACTTTTGGTCCGCACCCGGATTCGTTTGACGTCAGAGTTCGGTACTTTTAGCTAGTGTGAACGATGCCTTCTGAACTCGGGTGCGCACCCATGAACCATACCTGAGTCTACCTGAAAGAGGTGATCTGGGGTACAGTTCAAATAAACTCTGGTCTGGTTAATTTCTGATATGAATGCAATCGTACCAAATAACGGAAGTGAACCGCCAACTGTACAACAAACTTTCCTAACGTTCATTGATGTTTGTGTCTGTGTATCCCCTAATGTTACCTTGGCGAAAAGCGGGACTGAGCCACAGTGATGATGTCTGCTTGCCTCCTCCAAAAACGGCTTGGACCGCAAGATGTTTTGAAAATTTTTAATATTTTTGCAGCAGATAGACGCGAGATGCTCTCTGTATGTTACCAAAAACAAAAGATTCAGTAAAAGCAGAATGACCACAATGTGCATACGCCTTTCCATTTCGGCCCCATGGCTTCTGTGGCCATCACCTAGCAACAGCTGTACACACAACAGCAGCTTGATGACGCAGGCGTACCGGGGTTAAGATGGAAAAAAAATTGTGCGAACACAAACCAGCCGAGAAGGTGGCAAGGATGGAGAATCGAACTTGGGTTTGAACCAGGCAATCGAACCAAGATGACCCTTGATGAAAGCACCCCTGATGACCCTTGACTCACTTAGTCACTCATGTAAATGATTCGTTCATTCAGTGACGTTGACTCGTATGTCTGCAGGTGGGCACTCAAATGATCAGGGGTATCTCGGGTGGAGAGAGGAAGAGGACCAGCATCGGGATGGAGCTGATCATCGACCCCTCTGTGCTCTTTCTGGATGAACCCACCACCGGTCTGGATGCCAGTACAGCTCATTCTGTGCTGCTGCTGCTCAAGAGGTCTGCACATTCAACACATGCGCTCACTGGAAATACGTACATAAATAAAACACTTTGCCCATTTTTTACCATTGCTTTACCATTTGTAAGTTTGGAGTTGGTGAGATTTTATGTTTCTGTAATTTGCACACTTTCCATCCTAAATAGTTTTCGAGAATAAATTAGTACGACTCAAACTGTAGTACAGTGGATATAAAGTGTCTACACACCCCTGTTAAAAAGCAAGGTCTCTGTGTTGTAAAATTTAAACTACAGTAAATCATTTAGAGCTTTTTCCATCTTTAATGTAAACTATAACCTGTACAATTTCAGAAAAAACTAACTGAAATCTTTTAGGTGCTGGGAACTAAAAACAGAAAAACTAAAATAATGTGGTTGCGTAAGTGTGCACACCCTGGGCATATATATTTTTTTACAGTACAGAACAATACATTACCAAAAAAAATACATGCATACATATATCACATACATACACATATCAATATGCACATACATAATTACCTATATATACACACACATAAACTTGCATATAGAAAGAGAGAAAGAAAAAAAAAAGCCAAACGCATAAGATTGCTATATTTGTTCCAATTACCTTTTACTTCAATGGGGATGTCTTTATATTCCCTATATATCAACCATTTTTCCCAGACCTTCCTGAAAATATCCGTTTTCATCCTCAACATAAATGTCAGTTTTTCCATAACATGAATTTCTCACATGCTCTGCAGACCCACCACAGAGACGCGCCTTTTGCGCCAACATGCGTCCGGCCATAGTTTCTGAATCTGCTAAAATGTCTGGGATTCGGCTTCAACAAATTATTTGTGCAACCACATTGTTTTAGTTTTTATTTTTAGTTTCCAAGACCTAAAAGATTTAAGTTTTTTTTTATAGAGTTGTACAGGTTCTAGTTTACATTAAACGTGGAAAAAGCTCTAAAATGCTTTATTGTCGTTTATTTAAAAAAATGTTCAACACAAAAACCTTGCATTTTAACAGGGGCTTTTTATATCCCCTGTATGTTGAAAAGCGTATGCCAGAGTTTCCCAGATGACGCGCACGACCAACTGTCAAGTAGAGAGGCTACAGTGTTGTTTGCATGACTGTTAATTCCTATCTAGCCAACTGGAAAGTATGTAAATTGGGATGCAGAAAAAGTCTCTGCAATTTTGCGTTATTTAATCCAAAATAAATTATCAATTGCTTTGATTTTAAATAACCATATTTTATACTTTTAATGGGTTTGATTAAATGCTGATTATCTGCTCATAAAACCTTCGTTTATTAACAGTTGTGTTACTTAATATTTGTATATTTATAATATTTGTTTTGTATTTAATATCTACTTGGCTTGTTTGATGAAGAAAGATTAATTATTAAAACAATACAAAACAGAATATGCTTGTGTAATGATGACATGATGATTGCATTACCTGGTGCTGGAACACGCTAAGAACATGCTCAAACATTTTCTAAAACATGCTAAAACAAACTAGCACTATTATTATGCTGTGCTAAATGTAAGCATCATGCTAATAATGATAGTGTCTACTTTTAAAATATGTACACATGCTAGCAAAAAAGTGTCATTAGCAACGTAATGAGTTAGCAACATGGTAGTAAGATGTTTATTTTTTGTGTGTGTGTTTTCCAGAATGGCAGGTCAGGGACGCACCATCATCATGTCCATTCACCAGCCACGCTTCTCCATCTACCGGCTCTTCGACAGCCTCACCCTGCTGGCCAACGGCAAACAAGTCTATCACGGACCTGCTCAAGACGCCCTCGACTACTTCAACAACATCGGTAACAACATTTTCCTCATGGTTAAAACGCATCTGAAGCCAAACTATGTTCTGCAGGAGAAGAGTGTTTAAAAATGCTAATGTCTTTCAATGTATCCTTGTTTATTTTTCATCTGATATCGCAGGATTTGCTTGTGAAGCTCATAATAATCCGGCTGATTTCTTCTTGGACGTCATCAATGGCAGCTCAGGGATGAAGACTCAGAATAATGGAGGTACTTGGTTATACTTCTGTATAAGTATAGATGCACTGATCGGCTGACCATTTTTGTTTAAATTCTGCTGATTTCTGTTTCAAACTTGCATTCAAGCACTGCAAAGATTTTACGGTACAAAGTGTGTAAACCGAGCATGGCATCTCTTGGGATCATCAGACATCCCAAGTTGGCAAAAGTCATTTCTGGGTGAGACAGAGCTGATTTGCAGGAAGTTGCAGGAGTTTTTGCGACGAATAAGAAGAGCGGGGAGGGATGCGGGACGTGTTTGAGGACTGGACGGGAGATTTCCGGAAGATTGTCATATGTTTGCAGGCAACTTCCGGGTGACATGGGATGTCTGGATCATTAAGTTATTAAGTGAAGACCGGAGGGGGGAGGTGGGGGTAAAGGGTTGATTTTGTTCTGTAGAGGGGATCATAACCAGGTAAAAAGTGAAGACCGGGGGCTGGGGCTTGGAGGTGCGACGTTTCAAAACCGCCCAAATAATTTTTTACCTGCACAATCAATTCAAAATCGCATAAATTGGGCGGGAAACCAATCAGTCTGGTAACACTGCCAATGAGCCAATCACGAACCATATCTGTTGAGCATGTAAACATAATGGCCAATCAGCAGTGTTTCTGAACGTGCTCAAATGTTAATGGGAAATGGAGGTTTTTAACTTCAGTACCGAAGTCAATACTTTTGACAACATTAATCTTTGTTTAAAAACAATTAACGTTTATTTTAGATTTCAGACTTTTTAATAAACTTAAGTACTAGCAAGACCTAACATAACATACCTAGAATGTTTACTCTGTTCTTCTCCCAGTTAAACAGCCACTTTCATGCATTATAGGAAAAGTTGATGAATTAACATGTTGTAAATCCAGCAGTTCTGATCCCTCCCCTGCAGTGCAGACTAACATTGGCTGTCATAGATCAAATAATATGATCATTAGTACGCTGTTTAAGTGGATATGTGATGAAACAGAGATACTTTGTTGGATTGATCTAATGTTGTGGTCAGTGTAATGGTGTTTGCTGTTTGTCAGATGCGGAGTGTGACGTGTCCGCTGTCAGTCGTCAGTCTGTGGAGGATCAGCTGATGGAGAAATACAGAAACTGCAGCTTCGCTCGAGCCGTCAGAGCAGAGCTGGATCATATCATCCAGAGTAAAGACAGCAGAGTCACAGCCAAATGCCACAGTATCACCTACAGCAGCTCCTTCTGCCAGCAGCTTCACTGGGTCTTATGGAGAACCTTCTGGAATCTCATGCTCAACCCACAGACTTCAATAGCTCAGGTAACACTGGGATTTTTACATATGGATTTTAATATTCATATATCTGTCTGTTTGCATGTTTACATTTTTATTCAAGTTCAGTTTATCACCCTAAAACTATAAAAGGCTATTTTGGAATTAAACTGATGTATTAAAATAATATATACAAATATTTTAATAAATAAGAGCTTTAATAAAATAATAAAAAACATTAATAACATAATGTATAATTATTATTTTTGTGTAAATGTAATTTAGAACAATTTAATAATTATTTTGCATTAATATAATTTATAATATATTTTAGAATATATGAAATAATTACAGTTTGTATTAATATAATTAATATTGTATCATTATATTTTTGTGTGTTTTCTGTGTTTTGTGCATCATTCTGTATACATATTATTGTTATTATTATTATTATTATTACTTAATATTAGGGTTGTATATATTCTTTATTTTATAGTACAATTTTTAGTCTATACAGCATTTTGGAATAAAATTTTTGTGTTGAAATAATAAATACAAATATTTTAATAAATAAGAGGTCTAATATTAAAAAAAACATAAATAAAATAATGTATAATTATTATATTTGTATTAATACAATTTAGCATAATTTAATAATAATTTTGTATAATATAATTTATAATATATTTGAGAATAAATGAAATAATTACAATTTGTATTAATATAATTGATAATAATATAATCGATATTTTTTGTGTGTTTTCTGTGTTTTGTGCATCATTCTGTATACAAATTATTATTATTATTATTATTATTATTATTATTATTTAATATTAGAAATGAGATTATATAGATTATTTAGTAAAATAATATATAGAAATATTTTAATTAATAAAAGGTCTAATAATAAAAACATAAACCAAAATAATTTATTATTATTATATTTGTGATAATATAACTATTAATATATATTTTAATAATAATTTTGTATAAATATAATTTATAATATATTTTATAATATAATAATTAAACTTTGTATTATTATAATTGATAATAGTTTTGTGTTATGCATCATCCTGTATACAAAATATTATTATTATTATTATTATTATTATTATTATTATTATTATTATTATATATTATAAATATTCCAATTTTATTATTTAAATGATTAATTTCATATACTTAAATTATTTATTTCATATATTCATTTCGTGTGTGTGTGTGTGTGTGTGTGTGTGTGTGTGTGTGTGCGTGTGTGTGTGTGTGTGTGTGTGTGTGTGTGTGTGTGTGTTTGTGTGTTTGTGTGTGTGTGAGTGGCAAATTTTGCAATTATTATTATAAAAATAAATTAAACGTAATGCCGGAAACTCTAGTATACTATAATTTAAATGGTAAATGGAGTATTTATTGTCTAGTTTTTACTTTGCTGCCTGTCGTGTAGTAGATTTATAATTATGTATTCAGCTAATATTTATTTTACTGTACAGTCCTATCAATGAGAAAAATATGTCATTAAACAAATAACAAAAACAAAATAAAATCCCTCTACGCCATATTAATAAAGTTAATGTCATTAATGCCCCCCAAAAAGGTTTTCATATATATATATATATATATATATATATATATATATATATATATATATATATATATATATATATATATATATATATATATATATATATATATATATATATACATAATTTTCCTTCCTAACCAGGGCATGTTTTCATGAGATCGGGGCTCTCGGCTTAGTCTTTAACAATGGATTACACCAAACAAAGATTTGTTGCCCCAACTGTGTTCGTTTTCCACCCCGCTCCGGATTTCTCCCCTCAAAAGAGATTTTAGATGCTCATTAAGCGGCAAATGCCATCAGAGGAGCCCTTGATTTAAATATTAATTACAGCTGATTGCTCTCAGGGGCTTTCAGCTCATTTCTGGAGGTCAAGGCTAAGCGGATTTTGCGGCCTCCTCAGAGATCTGTAGTGATATCATTTCTGGCCATGCATCCTGAACGAATGTTTCATAAGCACAAGAGAGCAGTGTCCAGCAGAGCGTCAGCTGACTGGAGTTAAGCTGAGCACATGAAGACTGAAACCTGCTTTCCGCTGTATTTGCTTAGCCTTTTAGCCTGGGAACGACCTTCACACAGCTGAAGATTATCCTCAGTCTCGCTCGCTGTCACTCCTTCTGCAAGTTACGTTTTTTTTTTGTTTGTTTATTATTTAACATTATGATTATATATAAAGTTTTCTTTTTCAGTAAAAATTTGATTCTAAAGAGCTCTTTTTAATTAAAATTATTTATCAAAATGATGCGTAAAACAGTAATAAGTCTAATATAAATAAAAGATGTATAATTATTATATTTGTATTAATATAACTTAAAATAATATTTCATAATAATTTATTTAGTTCTGCAGAGTTATCTTTATTGTGCAAATTATGCCTATATGCACTGAAAAAAATGCAGGGTTCCATAACAATTAATTTATGTTGTCCCAACGCAAACGGACAAATTTAAGTGGATTAAATGTAAAACAGTTAAGTTGTCCCCCCTAAAAATCTGAAGAACTGTGTTGTGTCAGCTCAGTTTAAATAAGTAGTTTGAACAAGCAGCAGATAATTTTCTTTGAGTGCATGTAGTGTTTAGCACATTGACATTCGCGTATTGCGTTCAGGCTGGTTGGTGCATTGTGAGTAAATAGTTGCGAGGTGGTTCAATTCAAAAGCCAGCTATTTTTTTTTTTTAGCACTGAGGTTTTTTTTTTAAGATAGCGATTTTTCAATGATTATGAATAGACATCTAACAAAATAATACTTTACTAGATCCAAAATCAAACAAAAAGTGCTCCAGGGCGGCGTAATTAATGTGTCGGTGGTCTTAGGATAAGGGATTCATAAAGATAGACAACACAATCATAAATCCAAGACAATCAAAGTTAGTGAAAAAATAAAAAGCCTTTATTAACATGGCTATTATTTAATATATTTTTATTTTATTTAAAAACATTTTTTAAGTAATAGTAAAGTTAATGAAGGCTTTTAAAAATGTTTCACTCAGTTGTCGAGTGCCTTATGATGTTGTTGTTGAATTTACTGTGTTTTTCTGGATTCATTAGCTTTGTGTTCGAGTAAAACGTTAGCATTTATGATAATCTGTGAAAGTCAGATAACATTCCTTTGCAATTTCAAATTAAAATATTGTCATTTATTATCTTTTTAGAAAATTGTGTTTTGGTTAGAGAAACAACCCCAAAATCTGGGTTATTTCACCAAATATTGATTTCTTAATCTTGATATTGTGTTGGCTAAAAGCGAATGTCACAAATGTCTGATATTTATTTTTGGAATAAAAATGAGGCTCGTCTGAAGAGATGTCTCTATTGGTTTACAGTATAAAACAAAAAAACTACTCAAAAATGTAGCTATGATTTAATTTAGAGCTTTTTATTTTCATAAAACAGTAGCTATGATTGAAATTTAGGTCAGAGATAGATTTAAATATATCTCTGCCATCATTTCCTGTGATTCTTTTGATTCGTTATTTCTGCAGTTTCGTTCAAGAGCTTTTCTTCTTTTAAGAAAGCTCTTCCCTCTGCCAGTTATTTTGAAAATGTTTTTGCACATTTTTCTGTCTGCTTAAATTTTGGATTTAAAATTGTTGTTTTTTTTGGCAGTTGGCAGTCACGACTCTGATGGCGGCCATTGTTGGTGCCATCTTCTATGGAGTCAAAGATGACCAGAGCGGCATACAAAACAGGCAAGTTCACTTTTAGTGGAATTACATGACTTTATTTACAGGTTTTTTATTATTATTAAAGCATTGTGGGGTGTCAAGGTGGGTAGCATGATCGCCTCACAGCAAGAAGGTCGCTGGTTCGAGCCCTGGTTGGGTCGGTTGGCATTTCTGTGTGGAGTTTGCATGTTCTACTCGTGTTCGCGCAAGTTTCCTTGGGTGCTCCGGTTTCCCCCACAGTCCAAACACAAGCTCTATTGGTGAATTGAATAAGCTAATTTGGCCATAGCGTATGAGTGTGAATGCAAGAGTGTATAGGTGTTTCCCATTGTTGGGTTGTGGCTGAAAGGGCATCCGCTGTGTGGAACATGTGCTGCATGGGTTGGCGGTTCATTCCCCTGTGGCGACCCCAGATAAATAAAGAGACTAAGCCAAAAATAAAATGAATGAATGAATGAATGAATGAATGAATAAAGCATTGTGTAAATGATGATTAGCATTTTTAAAGTGTGAACAACTTTAATCACTTTTTTATTTAAATACTGTTGATTTTGTCATGAATATAGCAGCTGCTGCTAATGTGCTGTCATACAGTATATCTTGAATAAAAAATATTTATTATTTAAAAAATGCATACATATATGAATATATAAACATACACTCACCTTTCCATCCTCTTATTAACACAAATTTTCAATCAGCCAATCACATGGCAGCAACTCAGGCATGTAGACATGGTCAAGACGATCTGCTGCACTTCAAACCGAGCAGAATGGGGAAGAAAGGTGATTTAAGTAACTTTGAACGTGGCATGGTTGTTGGTGCCAGACAGCTGCTCTAATTATTTCAGAAACGGCTGATCTACTGGGATTTTCATGCACAACCATCTCTAGGGTTTACAGAGAATGGTCCAAAAAAGAGAAAATATCCAGTGAGCGGCAGTTCTGTGGGTGAAAATGCCTTGTTGATGCCAGAGGTCAGAGGAGAATGGCCAGACTGGTTCGAGTTGATAGAAAGGCAACAGTAACTCAAATAACCATTCGCTACAACAGAGGTATGCAGAAGAGCATCTCTGAACAAACAACACGTCCAACCTTGAGGTGGATGGGCTACAGCAGCAGAAGACCACACCGGGTGCCACTCCTTTATACACGAAGCATTGTGTCAACGCCACAGCCGACCTGAGTATTGTTAACCATGTCCATCTCCTTTATGACCACAGTGTACCCATCTTCTGATGGCTACTTCCAGCAGGATATTGCACCATAAAGCGTGAATCATCTCAGACTGGTTTCTTGAACATGACAAGGAGTTCACTGTACTCAAATGGCCTCCACAGTCACCAGATCTCAATCCAATAGAGCACCTTTGGCATGTGTTGGAACGGGAGATTCACATCATGGATGTGCATCCGACAAATGGGGGTTCACCTTTATTGGATAGGACAGTGGAGATTATTGACAGGAAAGCATGGTGGAACAGAGAGAGGGGAAGGATCGGCATAGGACCACGAGGGGGGAATCGAACACAGGTCGCCGTGAGCACCAGAGTGCATGTGTCGACGCACTAACCACTACACTGGCGCCAACATTTAGCATGTTTTAAAGTAAAATAATAAGACTTAATTAACCTTCATAATCATAAATTAGCATTTGTGAAATTAATATTCATAAGAAAAACTAAATAAAAAACACTAAAATTAGATTTGTTTTAAATGTCAGGTCTTTCTTTAATATGATATAAAAACCAAAATATAATTCACATAAATAAATAAAAAATAACTTATTAGATAAATGATGATTGCATCCTGCTTTTGTCTCCAGAATAAAATACATGTTTGTACTTGTTTTTTTATTAGTTTAATATTAATGTCATATTCATTATTATTATTTTAATGTTTTTCAGGTTTGGTGTTTTGTTCTTCATCACGACGAATCAGTGTTTCAGCACACTCTCGGCTGCTGAGCTCTTCATCACAGAACGCAAGCTGTTTATGTGCGTACTTCAAATCAACATCTATTAGTCTTTTTACAGAGACGGATAATGAAAAATTATGATATATAATTGGCACAGAATTCAGATATAAAAAGACTCGTATATCACTCATATTGATACTAGTATTGCTAGTTTTCATAATAGCATACAGCAGGGAAAATAAGTATAGAACACGTCACCATTTTTCTCAGAAAACATATTTCTAAAGGTGCTGTTGACTTGAAATTTTCCCCGAATGTTGGTGTCAACCAAAGAAATCCATAGATGCAAAGAAAACAAATATAATTAGTTTACAAATTAATTTATGTGTAATAAAATGTAATGACGCAGGGAAAAAGTATTGAACACATGAAGGGAGGTGTAGAAGTCAGTGAAAGCCCAGACAGCAGCTGAAATTTCTCTGTAGTTCTTCAGCAGTCCTCTGCCCTTCCTCAGTGTAAATGAATATTGGCTGCTTCAATCCAACATCCACATTAGCAGATGATGAAGATGAAACCAGGGTGGACATTTCAGCAAGACAATGATCCAAAACACAGCCAAGGAAACTCTTAAATGCTTTCAGAGAAAGAAAAGCAAGCTGTAGAATGGCCCAGCCAATCCCCTGACTTGAATCCAATTGAAAATACAAAATAAAGCTCAGATTTGATAGACGAGACTTACAGAACCACCAAGATTTTTACACTCTGTTGAAGTGTGTGATAAAGTCACACCTGAGCAATGCATGTGACTTCATTCTCCACATGAGAGGCGTCTTTAAGCTGCCATCACCAAAAAAGCCTTTTATATAAAGTATTCAATACATTTCAGTAGTCCTTGTGTCATTCCACTGTTATTAAATTATTACATAACAAATTTTTCAGATTTGTTTTGTTTTATTTTTATGTTTTAATTGTTTGGGTTTCACTAAAATCTGGTCCAATTCCATGTCAACAGCTCCTTTAGGAATATTATTCCCAGGAAAAAAACAACATGACATGTTCAATTCTTATTTCCCCCGCTTTATATAATAGCTGATAACCACACAGACAGCATAATGAGCTACTGAGCAGTAGTCCTTTTGCTTTCATTCTTGTTTTTATATTTCCTGAGGCCAGTCATTTATTTTATCTGGATGAAATCTGAAATCCAAATATCAGAAAGCAGCACTGATGCAGTTTTAGTTTTAAGTGAAATGCAGCATTATTTGAGCCTTAAAATGTTCATTATACAGTCGCTTTTAAAAATGATTGTAAAATTGCATTTTGTATTTAATCTTCATGCTTCATTCTGTGTAAATGCACCATTTTTGTGGTGTGTGTGTGTATATGTAGGTTCAGATGCATCATTTGTGCCACCTCTCATTGTAATGCATCTTGTTTTTGTGTTGTTTTAGTCATGAATACACAAGTGGATACTATAGAGTGTCTGTGTACTTCCTGTCTAAGATCCTGTCTGACATCATCACTCAGCGCACAATCCCAAGTGTAGTCTTCAGCTGTGTTGTGTATTTTATGATAGGTAAGCACATCATCATTATGCATTCAAGATGCTGTTTGTAATTGCGACTGTTTTAACGAGACAGTCCACATTTCCATAGTTACATCATTTTAATTCCTAAATTATATATATTTATATATATATATATATATATATTTATTAAATATATTTGTTTATTTTTTATATCTAAAGGCATGACAGCAACAGGGGCACCGCTGGCCAGTACAGGCCCTATGACAATATTTCATGGTAGTCACGTGATGGGGTGGGGGGTTATTGTTGTAGAGGAAAGTAAAGAGTGGGGGGGATGGGGGATGTCGCAAATGAAAGTGAAAAACGGGAAGAGGGGGGTGGTGTCGTGATCGAAGGTGAAAGGGGGGTGGGGGTTGTCACGGACAAAAGTGAAGAGCGGAGATGGGGTGTTGTGGATAAAAGCAAAGTGGGGGTTGTCACAGACGAAAGTGAAGAGCAGGGGAGATGATTGGGTTTTCTGATGGGCCCCTTGTTGTTTCTCTGGGGGCCCCTAAACGGTGTGGGCCCTTAGAATAGTCCTAACTTCACCTCTCTAGCGGTGCCCCTGGCCAGCATTTTGGATGCCTCTTAGGGTGCTTTCACACCTAGACTTTTGTTCTGGAACCTGGCACGTTTCCCTAGTTAGCTCGGTCCGTTTGGCATGTGTGAATCCAGCAATCGCACTCGGATCTGCGCCAAATCAATCGCTCCAAGATCACCTGAATGAGGTGGTCTCGGCTCAATTGAAGCAAACTCTGGAGCAGATCGATTGTAGTGAGTGTATTATGGATATGTAATACGCATATACAGCTATATGAAGAATTACGAGTAGGGCGGGATGTCATTCCTACCGGTAAATGTGTGTTTCATGTTAAATACGAAAGTGAAAGCATGCTGAGCTATTAGAGAGAGCTGTTTATCCGTAAAGAAAATTGACCGAACGGCAGTCTTGGTTTATCAGTTATTTCTCTCTATAATGTAAAGCCTGTAATGCATAATTCTAGCTAACGGCTCTGTATGGGAAAGTCTTAACTCTGATTTATACTTGATGACGATGTCTGTGGGTGTCACCATTTAAAATTAAAGCACAGCTTATATAGTGTATAATGTCTTATTGCTCATTGCCATAAATTAAAATAAGGATGCTTGACAGCTGAGCGGGACTCTGCAAAATAAACCCTGAAACTCTGACCAGTGTAAGAGTTTACTCGAGCTTAGTCACACGTGACTTGTTTTAGCTATTTTGGTCCGTTTAGAAACTTTGCCGTCTGAAAGCGAACTGCGTCAAGAACAAAGAGCAACATTGTAACAGTTTTACTTCCTGTTTTGAACAAAAGAATTGATCTACAGGTGTGAAAGTACCCTTAAAGAAAAACAAAAAACAGCTCATTTTAGGTTTGACCTATTCTTGAATCTATTTAGCCAATCTCCACATCTGGTGGGAGCACTTTTAGCTTAGCATAAATCATTGAATCAGATTAGACCATTAGCGTCTCGCTAAAAAAAAAAAAAAAAGTCTAGATAACTTTTCTATTTAAAGTTTGGCTTTACTGTACTACACTGTATGTACCAAGTATACTGTATGTACCAAGACCGATGGAAAATGAAAAATTGCAATTTTCTAGGTAAAATCACTGTTCCTTTTATAGCGATGGTTCCTCGATTATTATACCAGAAGGAGAATATAGTTCCTAGCTATATCAGCAGAGAAAACAGCTTTTCATTGTCAGTTTTAGTACACAATGTAATTACAGAATAGTAAAACTTTAATTAAACGAACTAAAAATTTTCGAAATTCTTTGATCATTTTTGAGCGAGATGCTAATGGTCTAATCCGATTCAATGATCTATGCTAAGCTAAGCTAAAAGGGCTCCCACCAGTCTCAGAGATCGGTCGAATAGATTTAAAAATGATAAAACTCAACTGTGTAACCAGAGGAGTCATAAAATTTGCCTTTTTTAGAAAAAGTGTTGTTAATTTAACAAAGAATGTGTGATTTTATTATTATTATTATTTTTTAAACCACAGGGATGAAATTTTGGGTTTCAATGGAGACATTTAGCTCCTAAGAGGAACTTTTTCTTGTACCCAGCCTGAAATAGATTTATGAAAGAAAATGAGGGTAAAATGTTGCAATTTTAATAGAAATATAAGTTTTTTTCCCCAACATGTATGCATTTTGCGTTTCCACAGCCAAAATAGCAACAAAAAAATAAGTAAAACAAAAGAGAAAAATGTCCACAGGAGTGCCGAATGATTGAAGTGTTGCGATCTTTGCTTTGCAGGCTTGAAGCCCACGGTGTCTGCATTCTTCATCTTCATGTTGACGGTGATTATGGTGTCTTGCACGGCGGCGGCGATGGCCATGGCAATATCAGCTGACCAATCTGTTGTGGCCGTCGCTAACATCTTCATGACCGTCAGCTTCATCTTCATGATGGCAAGTTCACATACTACACTTTACACTGAATTAAACTTTACTGCAGCATTAAAGTGCAGTTAGCAGGATTGAACCCAGTGGTTGAACTATGTATTGCGGTCTAAATTCCTAATATTGGCAAGGATTTTTTTTTCTGACATGATATGCATGCAGGTTGCCAGATTGACAACTTTAACATGTTGCAAACACACTATAAGTTGCTCAGCTAATGTTTACGTTTTTAATAATCATATTATTTGCTAATTAAAAACCACCTCATTTGGATTTTTATGACTCTCAATCTACATCTCATTTCGGAGGCTGCTACTGTACGCATTTTCAGCCATGGCTGTATATATATGTATGTGAGTCTTCAAGAATCAAATGAAATATGCTGTGTTTACCGCCAAGGCAACCCAGAATGCTGAAATATAATCTGGCAGTGGGCGGAGTTACACAGACCAAAACAAAGACAGACACACAGAAGCAGTTATTCCCATCTTTAGCATTGTTTTTCATATTAACAAGTACATGTTTCTTTAATATATCTGCAATCATATTATGCTATTTTTGTGCTTTACAAGTTACGCTCAGCACCTGTAAATCACCAGCACCAAATATAGCAGCAACACAGAGTCATAGATCCCCATGGTGGTCCACTGGGTCCTAAAATATCTTAAAGGTGCCCTATAATGAAAATCTGGGTAAACCAAGGCATAGTAGAATAATAAAAGATCAGTATATGGACATGGGCATACTGTGAGCTTCAGACACCACCAATTCCTCAATCTCAGGTAAGTTCCACAAGTGTAAAACTCTGGTAGACAATGAGCCAATCAAAACACAAAGCAAACGGTGTTGAGACTCAAGGGCCACGCCTTCCTCATTTGCATGTACGCCTAATTTGGGTCATTCATCCAGACCTGACGAGCAGCCATGTCATCAAGCTCTGAGATTATTAATAAGTACGCCTCAGGCTGCATTTGATAAGCCAATTGTTTTCTAGTGATACAACAGTGATCATTTTCCTCCCTTAGTTATTCTTGAGTGTACATTTCACTGACTGTATGTGGGCCTTTTGTTTTGAAAAGGCGAGCGCCAATTTGTTTACTGTGCGTTACTGGGCAACGACAGCACATACATGCTTCAAACAGGCCTCAGCACAAAAATTGCAAGATTTACAGATTACAAATTTGTTCATCTCCACTCTGAAGAGGCATAAGGTATGTTTAGTTACATCTTTTATTACTTTGTCATGTTTATTGTGAAATTTGATGCATAAATTTCAACAAATACATGTAAACTCCTAAATCAATAGAACTTTCCATCGCTATAGCAGCGCCCAGCAACAGTCCTGGGTTCCGCCATTTTAAAGTGAAAGCGATCGGCCGTCCATTGGATCTTATTGCTGTTGTGATGGCAAGCAGCTGCTTTGTTTTTTATTTATTTATTTAAAAAGCGCATTAAACTTGAGATAAAACCTGAAAGACGACAATACAACACTTACTATTACAATCATCAGCACTTTTAATAGTTTATTTTACAGGCTTAAAATATGCTGTTCTTCTATTGGACTTTTCATTCCAAAATGGCCGCCGCACCATCTAGTGGCTGTTTCCCAAATCGCACTACAGTGTCGCGTCTTGGTGATTCTATGCTCTTTGGCTCAACTGTCATCTGTTCATGCAAAGGTTGATATTAATTCCTGGCGGTGTTTTCTTTGACTATAGCTTCAAAATACAATGCCATACATCTCTATCACTCTCTTTTGTCCAGTTTAATCATCATTTAGCCTTTATCCACAACAGATCTGGTGAGCAAAATAGGTTAACGTTACTCTGATTGGGTTTATATTTGTCTGTGTTCAGCGTAATTCATGCTGTGTGTGTGTAAGAACGGCAGGGTAGCTCATTAATATTCACAACACTAGCCATATATGCTCAATCATGGACCTTGTAATTCTATGGATATTTTACGGTGTATTAAATGAGCTTATAAAACCGTTTCTGGAGATTTTTTTGAATTTACCGAAGCCATAAACCTACTATGATGTCAGAGAACAATTTAACTTATTAAACCAATGCAGTATATGGCACCTTCAACATTCACTGAAATATTGCGTTGTAGGTCCTAAATCATTTTAAACAGGTCTTATTTTTGCTTTGTCCATGTAAAGCTACTCAATTGGGCTGACATCCATCCAACAACCAACAAAACATCTCAATAAAACCTTATTTTTTCCTTAAGTTTTTTATTTCTATGAGAGTTTATATTTGAGTTTACAACAAATTCCCCAAATTAAATTCCCTAATCAGGTAAAAAAACTTAAAAGTTACACGATTCCTCATCATAATACCTGGCCATCAGGAAAAACTTTAGTCTTTAATCTTGTAAAAGTCTAAAATTTCCTTCTTAATGGTCTTAAAAGGGTCTTAAAAAGTCTCAGATTTGCAGAAACCCTGATTACTGAGAAGTGATGACAACAACTCTCAAATCGCAGAATGATCTATATATATGATATCTTCGATTTCAGGATCACTCCGATTAAATTGGCTGTGATATTTTGCATAGCTTGTCGTTGATCTGTATTGCTCCCTGTGTAGTGAACTTTGCTCCATCTGAAACCAGATACTTGTTCTTTTAATGGGTGATATACACAGCTGGTGTTTTTCAGTCACATTTATGACAATTTTCGGTTTCATAACGCTCCTTTTACAGCATCGATGTTGTAATGTAATTAAAATTCGGTCCGTTAAAGAGACTTAATCATTTATTTAGTACTTCAAGCATAAAACGAGATTGGAAAACGTGTAAACGGAAGCGTCGTCAGTAGCAGCAGGCTAGTGCAGAAACTCCATTGAAAACACAGGGGTAAAATACACTTTCATATTTTAAAGAGATGGAGCTGAAAAATGGAATTTAACACAGTGCTTCTTGTCCGGTCTGACACCCACTTTATATCATATATCAATCAGGAAGTGAAGATCACCGACTTTTAAAGAAAACAAATCCCAAACGTGACGATTTTGCAATGGTGCGACAGTTCACCAGATTAAAAATGAAGTCCATGTGCATATGTACCCCATTAGAAAGTAAAGTTTCACTCAGCATCTGTACGTTTACTCGAGTGTTTTTTTTTTCTTGTGCTTCTCCAGATCTTCTCTGGTCTGCTGGTCAATCTGAAGAGCATCATGGACTGGCTCTCCTGGCTGAAGTATCTCAGCATCCCTCGATACGGCCTTGAGGTTTGTGCTTTCCCTTCTGTTCTTGCGT
Source organism: Danio aesculapii (assembly GCF_903798145.1). Classification (NCBI taxonomy): domain Eukaryota; kingdom Metazoa; phylum Chordata; class Actinopteri; order Cypriniformes; family Danionidae; genus Danio; species Danio aesculapii. The sequence goes on along the minus strand of NC_079435.1, from coordinate 11,275,101 downwards.
TGGAGTATCAAGGCTTTCAGCTGATGAGATGCTTTGATGAATACTTTGAACAGGCGCTGGAGATCAATGAGTTTGTGGGCCTGAGGTTTTGTGGAAATGTGTCTGCTGTGATGAGCAGTCCTGCTGCACACGTCCTCATGTAGGTACAATATATTTATATTTGTTGATATACAGTTGAAGTCAAAATTAATCACCCTTGTGTGAATTAGTTTTTCTTTTTCAAATATTTTCCCAAATGTTTAACAGAGGAAGGAATTATTAACAGTAATTCCAATTAATATTTTTTCCTCTGGAGAAAGTCTTGTTTTATTTCGGCTGGAATAAAAGCAGTTTTTAATTTAAATCCATTTTAAGGTCAAAATTATTAGCCCCCTGAGGCAATACTTGTTTTCGATAGTCTACAGAACAAACCACTGTTATACAATGACTTGCCTAATTACCCTAACCTGCCTAATTAACCTAGTTAAGCCTTTAAATGTCACCTTAAGCTCAATACTAGTGTCTTGAAAAATATATATAGTCTAATATTATTTACTGTCATCATGGCAAAGATAAAATAAATCAGTTATTAGAAATGAGTTATTAAAACTATTATGTTTAAAAATGTGTTGAAAAAAATCTCTCCGTTAAACAGAAATTGGGGAAAAATATCCAGGAGGGCTAATAATTCTGGCGGCTAATAAATCAGGAGGCTAATAATTCAGGAGGGCTAATAATAATTCAGAAGGGCTAATAATTCAGGAGGGCTAGTAATTCAGGAGGGCTAATAATAATTCAGAAGGGCTAATAATTCAGGAGGGCTAATAATTCAAGATGGCTAATAATTCAGGAGGCTAATAATTCAGGAGGGCTAATAATTCAGGAAGCTAATAAATCAGGAGGGCTAATAATTCAGGAGGCTAATAATTCAGGAGAGCTAATAATTCAGGAGGGCTAATAATAATTCAGCAGGGCTAATAATTCAGCAGGGCTAATAATTCAGCAGGGCTAATAATTCAAGATGGTTAATAATTCAGGAGGCTAATAATTCAGGAGGGCTAATACTTCAGGAGGGCTAAAACCTCAGGAGGGCTAATAATTCAGGAGGGCTAATAATTCAGGAGGGCTAATAATTCAGGAGGGCTAATAATTCAGGAGGGCTAATAATAATTCAGAAGGGCTAATAATTCAGCAGGGCTAATAATTCAGGAGGGCTAATAATTCAAGATGGCTAATAATTCAGGAGGCTAATAATTCAGGAGGGCTAATACTTCAGGAGGGCTAAAACTTCAGGAGGGCTAATAATTCAGGAGGCTAATAATTCAGGAGGGCTAATAATTCAAGATGGCTAATAATTCAGGAGGCTAATAATTCAGGAGGCAAATAATTCAGGAGGCTAATAATTCAAGATGGCTAATAATTCAAGATGGCTAATAATTCAGGAGGCAAATAATTCAGGAGGCTAATAATTCAGGAGGCTAATAATTCAGGAGGGCTAAAACTTCAGGAGGGCTAATAATTCAGGAGGCTAATAATTCAGGAGGGCTAATAATTCAAGAGGGCTAATAATTCAGGAGGCTAATAATTCAGGAGGCAAATAATTCAGGAGGCTAATAATTCAGGAGGCTAATAATTCAGGAGGGCTAAAACTTCAGGAGGGCTAATAATTCAGGAGGCTAATAATTCAGGAGGCTAATAATTCAGGAGGGCTAAAACTTCAGGAGGGCTAATAATTCAGGAGGCTAATAATTCAGGAGGGCTAATAATTCAAGATGGCTAATAATTCAGGAGGCAAATAATTCAGGAGGCTAATAATTCAGGAGGCTAATAATTCAGGAGGCTAATAATTCAGGAGGCTAATAATTCAGGAGGACTAATAATTCAGGAGGCTAATAATTCAGGAGGCTAATAATTCAGAAGGACTAATAATTCAGGAGGACTAATAATTCAGAAGGACTAATAATTCAGGAGGACTAATAATTCAGAAGGACTAATAATTCAGGAGGACTAATAATTCAGGAGGACTAATAATTCAGAAGGACTAATAATTCAGGAGGACTAATAATTCAGAAGGACTAATAATTCAGGAGGACTAATAATTCAGGAGGACTAATAATTCAGGAGGCAAATAATTCAGGAGGCTAATAATTCAGGAGGCTAATAATTCAGGAGGCTAATAATTCTGGACTCAACTGTATATGGAATATGAACAGTTGGTTTTGTATAAGATGAGTTTTGCGTTTAGGGGAGGATTAAATTGTGTGTATACTGTTGAAGTCAAAAATATTATCCCTCTGTGAATATTAGCCCTTATTCCTCTAAAAATATTTCTCAAGTGTTTTTTTCCAACACATTATTACATATAGTAGCTTTAATAACTAATTTCTAGTAACTAATTTATTTTGTCTTTGCCATGGTGACTAAAGAAATGCTAATGGTCTAATCCGATTCAATGATTTATGCTAAGCTAAGCTAAAAGGGCTTCCACCAGACCTGGAAATCATGAGTATGGATTGAAAAGCGGTAAAACTCGACTGTTTAACTCTAAGCGAGTTGTTAAATTAACTTTTTTTAAGTGTAGTTCTTTAAAAATACATTCTCCGGAAGAAAAAATATTATAGGTCTATAAAGCGGTCTATAAATCAGCCTTAAACAGGAAGCAGCTGGGTTCCTAAATTGTGGGGTCTCCCAAAACACTTCCATTGTGGTCTGTGCGTTGCAGTGCGTTTCTATATTTGCACGTTTTATAAGAATCTGAGCGCACGTGAAGCTGTTTTCACTATTTGTTCCTGTCTTCTATTTGCATGTTTTAGCACATTTGAACACTATACCAAGCTTTTTGACAGTAGAAAAAAACAACGCATCTAAAATAATAAAGTAGTATAATCAGCATATTGTGTGTGTTGTTTTTTTGCAGGTGCACAGGAGAGCAGCATCTGACCTTTCAGGGAATCGATTACTCGTCCTGGGGTTTGTGGCAGAATCATGTCGCTCTTACAGTCATGACGTTGATCTTTCTCATCATCGCTTACATCAAGCTCAGATTCATACCTAAGTGCTCATAAATGCTCACCTTAGCTTTATGAATCATATTGTATACACACACGCACGCACGCACGCACGCACGCACGCACGCACGCACGCACGCACACACACACACACACACACACACACACACAGACAGACAGACTCGTATCATATTTTGTCTTAACAGTCTTGAAATGCAAACATTGATTTCAAGTTCATCAGTATTTTACAGTCAACATGAAATCTTTTTAATACTAATTGCTGGTTTAATGAAAACTATTTATTGGTGACATTATTTTTTCCCCCAACGTGATCAGTTTGAGTAGTTATTCTTTTTTATTTTATGCGAATATATTGCGACACATAAATAAGAGACATAAAATTGGTGTAAATCTTTCGTGTCGATTTGTTAGACTGCTATTAAATCAAGAAAAATATAATAGTAACACATTTTAATGTTTTAATCATTTTCATTGGCTAGATTAAGTTTAAAATGATCCTCTTTCCAACTGAAAGTTCCCGCTATTGTGCTATTTTAGAGCTTGCTGATTTTGTTTTAGAGATTTCTCGTGCTGCTCATTTACAATATTTTACATAAAAAAACCCATTTCAATTTGTTCATAATATTCATTGCATTTCCCAGTTCTGGGTTGCAGCTGGAAGGGCATCTGCTGTGTAAAACATATGCTCAAATAGTTGGCGGTTCATTCCGTTGTGGCGACTCCTGATGAGTAAGATACTAACCCGATGTAAAATTAATGAATATTTATCGCAACCACAGCCCTATAGTTGGTGTCTGAAACATCCGTCTTTCTAAATCCCGCCTTCCTGAGAGTTTACTCTAATCTGATTGGTCAGATTAAAGCCCAGTCTGTTTTGATTGACCAGTCACTTCAGTGCATGTCAGAAACCAAGCTCTCATTCCCACATCTGGATTTCTGCTCTTCAACACTTTTAAGCCATGATATAAACATTAAGGCCCTGTCCACACGAACATGGATGTTTTCAAAACCGCACTTTTTCCTACGCAGTTTCACTGTTTTTTCCATATGAAAACAGAGTACTCCGACCAGAACGAAGATTTTTTGAAACTCCGGGTACAGTGTGGTCGTGTGGACAAGTTTTCGCCTCATGATGTAAACATGTACGCGGTTTTCTCCTTTCTGATTGGCCAACACCTCCAACTCGGAAGACATGAATGAAGCCGCCTTTCCACTGCATATTCAGACACGACTGTCGAAATACGCCCCCTTGTGGCAATCCAACACCATCTCATGGCAATTCGTAACTTTTTGATTTAGTGACTAATTCATATGAAATTGTACAGTCTCATTCCTACGATTTAGTACGATTTGCTCATCCTCCAATGATGTTTGGATTTAGGGGGGCGGGGTTTAGTGCCACGCCTCCTTTTTAAAACCGTACATTTTCGTACGACTGAACTCATACAAATTAGCCACTAATCTGACAAAACGTAAAATAGTCGCACAAAATTTCCAGTTTTGTTGTGCACCATGAAGAGAAGCTGATTCTCGCGGTGTCCAAAATAAAGGAGTGCAAAAACAAGAGCCTTTATTCTACGTGTGTTCACCATGGTTGAATAAATGAATGAATACTAGAAATGCATTCAATTTTGGAGGGAATGTGGAGACAGCATTAAAAAATAACATTTTTATTACTCATTTATGAATAGACATGCTCTTTTGTATATAGACTTTTTTCTGATTCAAAAAGTAACAAAAGATTACGAAAAACTATTAATAAATCTCATCTCGTGCACACCGACCTGATTGGACAACACTGGAATACACCACATCCGGTCGTATACGGTCTAGTCACAGAAGATCAATTATATTAATGGATCTGCAGCTTAAATCAGATCCGAATTTCCGCATATAGAGATGATCGGAACTCCAGACTACTCTCCATTGGAAATGAATGACTTCCGGTTTGTCGCTTTTCGTCTGTAGTGGAAAGGCGGCTTTTGCACAAACATATCTTATATTCTGCATTGTTCGGCCACAGGACACAAATAAACCCATGTTCTTACTATTGCATTGACTTGTATGCAGTTTACTCACAAAACATACTTCATTTTCCTTTTGGCGTGAACTCAGCATAAAAGTGTCATTATCGCCCCCTGTTGGTTCGGCGTGCCATTACATGCATCACAGTGCGTTTTCATGTGATTTTTGAATCAATTATTTATTTAATTTTTTTATGAAACCTTGGCGGAGTGGTGGCTCAGTGGCTAACACTGTCGCCTCACAGCAAGAAGGTCGCTGGTTTGAGCCCCAGCTGGGTCAGTTGCCATTTCTTTTTTTTAATAATAATTTCTTTGAGGTTTTCACCTTTATTTGACAGGACAGTGGAGATTATTGACAAAGCATGTGGAGCAAAAAGAGGGGAAGGATCGGCATAGGACCGCGAGGCGGAATCGAACTCGGGTCGCCGTGAGTGCATGTGTTGATGCACTACCCACTACATCACTGGCACCGACCAGTTTGCATTTCTCTGTGGAGTTTGCATGTTCTCCTCGTGTTGGCGTGGGTTTCCAAAAGTCCAAAAACATGCGCTTTAGGTGAATTGAATAAGCTAAATTGGTCGTAGTGTATGTGTGTGAATGAGTGTGTATGGGTGTTTCCCAGTACTGGGTTGTGGCTGGAAGAGCATCCGCTGCGTAAAACATATGCTGGATAAGTTGGCGGTTCATTTCACTGTGGCGACCCCTGATGAATAAAGGAACTAAGCCGAAAAGAAAAATGAATGGAAAACTCCATTTAAAAAATGTCCGTGGACATGGCCTAAAGATGACACTGAAATGAAAAACTACAACTACAGTGTTTGACGGTCAAATTTCAGTCTATTACACAACTCACAAGTCAATATACGTGGCTCATTTCCTTCGAATAAAGAGTCATTTTAACACCTTTGCTGTAAACAGGACTTAGAGATTTTGGAGCTGTGAACGGGCCTGGTACGACTTGCTCCTTCGTAATCTGTTTAATTGGTCTTACTGTGATCTAATCCACAGTCAGCAAACATCAATGTGATTAGAGAACCAGTGCGTTTGCTTTGCTAAAACCACCGACAAAAAGCAGCAACACTTAGCGACACAATTTCCCTTTATTATACAGATTTACAGTCATTTTATTCGAGGGTGTTATGACTGGGATCAGGATATATGCTTTGTCACCAAATAATGAGCACATGATGATATCTGAAAGGATCTGAATTCAAATGATTGACATATTAAGCTGTAAATGATTGGTGTCTGCATCAAACTGCATTTATGAAAGTGAGTTTATATACAAATAACGCTTATTAAATGCAAGTAAAGCGATTCATTTGTGAAAATAAATGTTAGGCAGTGAGTGAAATCATGTTCAAGTAGAACTGATCGTAACATGGAAAATTATTATGCAAAATTGATTTAAATTTAAATTGATAGACATGTATTTCTGTCAAATGGATAACACATAGTGGTTTGAAGGATAGTGGCAAAGTATTACAAATATATTCATATGTTGTTGAGATTTTAAGGATATCATTAAAAGTTTTTATATATAAACTGAATAAAATCTGTAAATCACAGACAAAATGTATCAGTTATTATTTTTATGCTCAGAAAAACAATTACATTAGACACATTCTGACGTACAGGGATAAAAAATACATCCTTTTTAATCCTTGAAAGCCCCCTGTTCATAACTGACCTATATTTTAAGAATTGGACAAGCACAGAATATCATTAAGTGTTGCAGAAGTAATTGCACAGACTTAAACTGTTTTTTTTTTTATTTTTATATTTCCTCTTGGCATGAAGAAGTGTGTAAATTCTGCTTTTCTAGAGCCGTTAAACGGTGATTTGTTTGAGCAGCTGTAAAGCTACACTCACCGGCCACTTTATTAGGTACACCTTACTAGTACCGGACCCCCTTTTGCCTTCAGAACTGCCTAATCCTTCGTGGCATAGATTTAACAAGGTACTGGAAATATTCCTCAGAGATATTGGTCCATATTAACATGATAGCATCAAGCAGTTACGGCAGATTTATCGGCTTCACATTCATGATGTGAATCTCCAGTTCCACCACATCCCAAAGGTGCTCTATTGGATTGAGTTCTGGTGACTGTGGAGGCCATTTGAGTACAGTGAACTCATTGTCATGTTCAAGAAGTCAGATTCGCGCTTGATGACATGGTGCATTATCCTGCTGGAAGTAGCCATCAGTAGATGGGTACACTGTGGTCATAAAGGGATGGACATGGTCAACAATAATACTCAGGTAGGCTGTGGTGTTGACACAATACTCAGTTGGTACTAATGGGGCCAAAGTGTGGCAAGAAAATATCCCCCACACCATTACACCACCACCACCAGACTAATGGTTGATACAAGGCAGGATGGATCCATGCTTTCATGTTGTTGACGTCAAATTCGGACCCTACAATCTGAATGTCGCAGCAGAAATCGAGACTCATCAGACCAGGCAACATTTTTTCAATCTTCTATTGTCCAATTTTGGTGAGCTTGTGCGAATTGTAGCCTCAGTTTCCTGTTCTTGGCTGACAGGAGTGTGTACATGCCTAAATGCATTGAGTTGCTGCAATGTGGTTGGCTGATTAGAAGTTGGACAGGTGTACCTAATAAAGTGGCCGGTGAGTGTATATCTTATATAGTGTATACACAACTTGATTGAAAACAATTGTCAGACGAAGATGCTAATAAGAAATATATACTTCATTAAAGCGTTGTAAATCCTACACATGGGTTTCCCATGAAATCAAATGCACTCCGAATCGAAGTTTGTTTCAAGTTGCAAAAAGTATCAAAATTATGAAAAATAAAGTATAAAAAAGTATATGGGTTTAACAAAACATGCCATATTTGTATTAACTGAGTGAACACTGTAATAAACATAATACATGCAAAGTTTAAATATAAAGCAATGCAATCGCCTTCATTGTTGGAGAAATGTGAATGCTTTCATATCGGAGATAATCGATTATGAATAACGTTTTGTGAAATGTAAAATACTGGTGCTTGCTGAATAATATTTCCTTCATTATGTTCATTACTGTAAGCTTCATTACTGATGAATCTGGGATTTAACACTGTAGGTTAGTGAAAGATTAATGCATAATTAAGAATATAGTATACTGCAATTCTTCCACACTGTACACTACCTGACCAAAGTCTTGTCGCCTATCCAAGTTTTATGAACAACAATAATAACTTGACTTCTAGTTGATCATTTGGTATCAGAAGTGGCTTATATGAAAGGCTCCAATCCTGGAGCACCTTGACCTTCTTTTCTTTCAGGAACTTTGATCTGGAGGCTGAAGTATGAAAAGGAGCGCTATCCTGCTGAAGAGTTTGCCCTCTCCTGTGGTTTATAATGTAATGGGCAGCACAAATGTCTTGACACCTCAGGCTGTTGATGTTGCAGTCCACTCTTCAGATCTCTCGTACGCCCCCATACTGAATGTAACCCCAAACCATGATTTTTCCTTCACCAAACTTGACTAATTTCTATCAGAATCTAGGGTCCATGCGGGTTCCAATAGATCTTCTGCTTTATTTGTGATGATTGGGATGCAGTTCAGCAGATGATTCATGGAAAAAAAATCTACCTTCTGCCACTTTCCCAAATGATCAACTAGAAGTCAAGTTATTATTTGTTGCTCTTACAACTGGGATTGACGACAAGACTTTTGTCAGGTAGTGTACTTCATAAGCACTGCATGATGATCAGTACAAAATGTAAAATATACAATACTCTTGCATTTGTCTTCAATTTCTTTACTTTAAAGTGATTTTTGATGACTTTTCAAATATTGTCTTCATTTTTGAATAGTAGATTTATTGTTTTTTATATATATATATATATATATATATATATATATATATATATATATATATATATATATATATATATATATATATATATATTTAAGCACGATGTTATTTCCCATGTAATGAGAAATTGTTTGTATTTTTGAGCATGCTGTATAAAGTGCTCAGCACAAATAAGTACACCCCATTTTGAAAATGAATATTTTTATCCATTTCTCAGTAAATATAGGCAATGTATTTTAGTGCATTTAAACAAAACAGATTTATTAAACAGATATATTTATTCAAATAATATTTTACTCACCAAACATAATTAGGAATTGAAAGATAATACAGTTAAATTCACGCAAAATGTTGCAAAAAAAAATTACAACCTACAAAATTACAACAAAATTGTTACATTTTTTTGCTTTTCTTGATTTTTTTTTTCTCATTTTTAAATATGTATTTAATATTTTTCTATATCATATACATTTGAGTGTACTAGTTCTTGGACCGTTATCATAAGTTATTTCATTAGATAAGCTCCAGATTTGGCTTCAGTTCTGACTAAACTAATGTATCTGCACAAATATAATATTGTAAAGCTTCCTATTAAAAATATGAATTTAAAAGAGGGATTTGTGAGGGGTGTACTTATATATGCTGAGCACTGTATGTTTAAATTTGATGAAATTACTTCATCAGTAATATTACAAACAAACTTAGGATTGCCTGCTAGAAAATACAGTAAAGCAAATTGTACCTCAAATTCAAAATGCACCTGATTAATATGAGTAAAAGCTAAATGTAAAAATCTAATATAAAAATTGTCGGAAATTAATACTGAAACTGTTTTAGAGCTGCTTCGATTCACCTTCATCTATACATTTTAAAGCACTGTAAAGCCCTGATTAACTTTAATATAAAGAAACACAAATAAATAGCTTTTTTGCAGGACTATTTAGCTCTGCGGCTGTGGCTTTGATACTTCTAAAGTAGATTTGAGCATACTGTAGAACTGGAGCGGTGTTTTCAGAAATAAACACCCTTTACATGTGGGCGGGGCCACTGGCTGCAGCATCCGGGCCCTCATTGGACAGCGAGGAGGGTGGTCGGGAGCTGCGTGGGCGGAGCTGAGCCGATGGGATGATAGGAGTGGGCTGATGATGGTGGCTCACCTGCGACATGGTGTCGTCAGACTCCCAGCGCTCCAGCTCTTCCCTCACCAGCCTGTCCATCTGCTCCCGCTGCAGCTCTGGATCCCGACCCATCCGCTCGTCCTGAGGAGAACAACATTACAGCGGAGATCAACATTTCAGAACAACCTACAGCTTCCAGGTCACTGTTTAGTCCTATTTTACATTTTTCAAACTTGAGTAAAAGAGCCGTTTTTAGGCAAATCCATTCTGAAATACAGTATAATGCATATACATGGGTGTTGTACAGGGTTCCCACGCTTTCATGAACAGCAGATTCAAGGATGTTTGAAAGCACCATTCATTTTAAATCAAGCACCTTTGTAATTCATACCCCAGCATATGAAGCGCCATGAAAGTCCTTACTGTATTTAACATTTCATTTACACTTTAAATTGACATCAAAATGTCGAGTAATTTTCAAAACTTTTGATCGTTTAAAAAATTCATGTTCAAAGAATTTGTATAAAATTTCCTGAATTCAACACTGGTGATATTCAAATTCTGTTTCTGAAATATTGATAAAAATGTGCAGTGTTATTGTACAAGATTTAAATGTAGGACTTTTAATTTAATGATTTTTTTCTGTTTTTGACAATTGAGTACAATTGTTGAAATACAACCATAAGCAAATTTAATTCAAGCACTTTCAATGAGCTGGGTTTGTTTTAAAGTACTTTCGAGGTTTTGAATCCATATATCTGAAATTCAAGTACTTTAAGTATTTTCAAGAAGCGTGGAAACCCTGATTGTATATTGGTAAACTCCTTCATTGTCTGACAAAGCCGATTTTCCACAGCAGGAGATTGCTCTAAATATGTGATCTCACTGACTCACTCAAGTCCACCAAAAAGGTTGGTCGTCCATAAAAGTAGGACAGGATAACGTGGAGAGTCTCATTGCTGTTCTTCAATTTTGATCACAGTATCTTCAAAATAATATTATTATTTAAAAAAAAAAAAATTAATTGTGGTAAAGTGCTTTGGTTATTTTGTAAAACACTGTTCTTCAAGCATGGTATAGCCACAACAAAAATTACTTTTTTTTTTTTAAATTTCGAACGATAAAGATAACATTATTTTTAGAAATAAAAAACACATTTGTTTAACATAAATTGTTCTCTAATGTCATTTGAATGCATTTCCTAAAATATGTGGAAGAAAACTATGACAGGATGTGCAATGAAGGAATAATTTACAGGCTGTTGTACATAGTGATGCGGCCATGATGCAAAGTATTTACAGTTGAAGTCAGAATTATTAGCCCCCCAGTTTATTTTTTCAACACATTTCTAAACATAATCGTTTTAATATCTAATTTCTAATAACTGATTTATTTTATCTTCGCCATGATGACAATAAATAATATTTGACTAGATATTTTTCAAGACACTTCTATGCAGCTTAAAGTGACATTTTAAAGCTTAACTAGGTTAATTAGGTTAAGTAGGCAGGTTAGGGTTATTAGGCAAGTTATTGTATAACGATGGCTTGTTCTGTAGACTATTGAAAAAAGCTTAAAGGGGCTAATAATTTTGACCTTAAAATGGTGTTTAAAAAAAATTTAAAACTGCTTTTATTCTAGCCAAAATAAAACAAATAAGACTTTCTCCAGAAGAAAAAATATTATCAGACATACTGTGAAAATTTCCTTGCTCTGTTAAACATCATCTGGGAAATATTTAAAAAAGAAAAATCAATTTAATGGGGGGCTAATAATTCTGACTTCAACTGTAGGTAATTTCTAATAATTCATAATTCTAATAAAAACAGACCGGAGTCAATGCTTTCACTATGGTCACCATACCTAAAGACACGGTCTAGATATTTTTTTTCAAGACATTTGTCAGGTTTAGTCCTTAAACTTTTTTTCTTACAGATCTCACTCTGTTAATTAATTAATTAATTTATATATATATATATATATATATATATATATATATATATATATATATATATATATATATATATATATATATATTTACAGTTGTAGGCTGTGTAACAACTCCAATCATTTGGTGTATTGATATGCAACTGTAATTCAAACAAGGCCTGTGTAAAAGTATGTTAGCTATGTGTTTATATGAAACTAATTGCTCACTAGAATATTCCTCAGCCAATGAAACTCGAGCATTCAACATCCTGCAGTATAATAGAAAATAATGCACATCTGAAGTGGCGATGCGGCATGACTCAAATCTGTCTTCACAGAAATACAAGCATTTTCATTTAAATTCATAAACAACATCATCATCATCACCTCCATGACTCCATCCAGGATCCGTCCAAGCACATCTCTCCTCTTCATCTTGGCTCTCTCCATGGTCTCCAACTTCACAATAACGGCATCGATCTTGGAGACAATGCTGCCAATTGAGTGCTCCATCCGGTCCACTCGCCGCACAAGCCTGATGCGGCACAAAAATACCGTCAAGCACTGAATATATCCTGTTAACCTATTACTAGTTTGATTGACAGGTGATGTTTACACTTGGAACTCCTCATAAGACACGCCCCCTGAGCTGCTGCCGCGGCGACGAGAGCTGTGTCCGCTGTCTTCGTCGTCATCCTCCTCTGAGTCGTCTTGGCTTCGGGAGAAGCTCCGCCCACTGGCTGGCCTGGGCAGCGAACTGTGCTCCAGATCTAAGTCCTCCTGGCGAGTGTTCAACAGATACTAAGCATCTGTGCAAGTGCTATACACTGATTTGATTCTTTATGTTAATTTGTTTATTTGTGTTCTTGAATTTTTTTAGCGTTTCTGTTGGTTTAACAGTAGAGCATGGAACTAGTGTTGCTAAGTTGATGCGGTTGATTCCCATGAACCGATATGTATGAGTTTAGCTAATTGTTTTGATAGTATTGAGACATATTTTAATATGGCAATACTTTTTGAATGTAGCAAATTGTTTATTTTTGTTTCATGTTGTCTTAACTTTTCATTTTACAATCTTTTAGATAGGCGGCATGGTGGCTCAGTGGTTAGCACTGTTGCATCACAGCAAGAAGGTCACTGGTTCGATTCCCAGTTCGATTCCATTTCTGTGAGGAGTTTGCATGTTCTCCCCGTGTTGGCATGGGTTTCCTCTGGGTGCTCCGGTTTCCCCCACAGTCTAAAAACATGCGGTATAAATGAATTGGATAAGCTAAATTGGCCGTAGTGTGTGTGTGTGTGTGTGTGTGTGTGAGAATGCAAGAGTGTATTGGTGTTTCCCAGTACTGGGTTGCAGCTGAAAGGGCATCCGCAGCGTAAAACATATGCCAGAATAGTTGCCGGTTCATTCCGTTGTGGTGACCCCTGATTGATAAGGGACTGAGCCGAAGGAAAATGAATATATGATTTAGATACTGTTAGGATTATGTTCTATTTGGTTTAGTGTGCGTTCACACAACATTGTTTTCAATACAAATTGAATTTTAAAGGAGATTTAGTTGTTTTTGTTTTTTTTACTTTATTTGTTAAGTAAAAGGAGCGGAGCTTTTAAGACTTTAATGCTGAATGACATAATAATTGTATAAATTCACAGTATGCATAGTTTACAGTGTATTGTGGATCATTTAAAATATAGCAGTAATGTTAGTCTTTGTTTTGTATTAGGGTTTATATTTGGGGAGAAAAAAGCAAATATGCAAACAAACCTATAGGTTCATAAAGATTTGTGTAAACAAATTCGTGATTTGAAAGATGTAGTCAATGAATGTATTTCAAGCACTGATCAATGATCCACAGTTCAGCCAACAGAAAGCTTAGGGTTCTGAAAAAGCAGGTCCTAGTAAATGTCAAAATAAAAAAAATTAGCACTGGTGTTTCACTCACTCTCTCTTTCTCCAGGTCGTCTCTCATTTGCTGGTGCTCGTGTTCGGTCAGCTCCTGATCTCCGTCAAGGTCATACTTGGCAAAAATAGCTTCAATTTCAGCATCCGAATGACCCTTTCTGTGCACAAACATCAATAACACAATTAACCCTTGTGTGCTGTTGGGGATGTTTTCATACACTCTGTGGTGATTCTGGGTCTTCATTTGATCACAACTTTCTCTGTGTTTCAGCAAATTGAATGTTTTTTGGTGACAAATCTTATTTTGACACACATTTTGGGAAAACACTTTGAAAAGTAAAAAAAAATCAATAATACTATCTGCACAAATTGACTAACCTTTTGTTATGTTAGTGGCTGTTTTTGCCCCATTGACTTCCATTATAACCACATTTTTGTTTATAGATTTTATATGGCTTTCGCCTGTGAATCACCCTCCCATCAGAATGTTGTCATAGGGCCCGTGATGGCCAGTGGTGCCCCTATCCGTTTTACTACATAGAACTCCATAAAAAAAACAGAATTTTTTTTTCACAGGCCTATCTAAAGGGTTAATGCTGCCTGCTTATGATCAACCATAAAAATGACAAACTCCCTACAGGGAAAACCACCAAAAATCAAGAATGCATGATCATAATGGCTTTGTAATCAAAAACATGTCATTATAATAGAAGTCATTAGGGCAAAACCAGCCCCCAACATAACGAAAGTGTAGTCCATTTGAACAATGGGTTTAAATCAGTCTCATCCAACACTGTGTTTGATTTGTATGTTTTAGAAAAGGTTTCTGACCCTCTGAGGTCTTGTCGGAGCTCATCAAAGCTGAGTTTTCCTGCGGCCTGTTGTAAACTTTCCGGGATGTCGTTGATGGAGCTTTTCTTAAGCTTGAGCTTCACCATGGCTCTGTTGTAGCTTTTCTTGATGAGGTCTGTGATCTCCATCTCTGACCTCTGCTGCGCCATGTCGGATTTTACCTCGGAGTATGTGTCATTGATGATGGCCAAGAACATGTTCTGAAAAAAAACAAAATAATCAGCATCGATTCTTGTGCATTTCAGTTGTTCGAATGCTACTTTTATCTTTTATGTCATGTTGCTCTTGGTGTGTTTACCAGCAGAATCATGAAGATGAAGAACACAAAGGTGGTGAAGTAAATGGGTCCCAACACGCTGTCGGCCTCCTCGATTTCAGAGAAGTCAAAATCGCCCAGAATGATCCGGAACTGCGTGAAGCTGTAAGCAAAAGAAACCAATGTTCTTAATCATATTCATGATATTGCACAATTATTTGTCTAAACTTTAAAAGCAGAGAAATAATTGTAAAACTATGCTAACTAAATAATAATAAACATGTGATTAAAATAGTTGTTTTTCTTACTTAATTCTGTATATTAAAATGTACACAGAATACATTAACTTACACTTTTATATGATCTGTTATACTTTTAAAAAAGAAATTAAAATATAAAGTTAATAAAATATAGTTAATATAAAATCTTTAATAAATAAATAAATCCATAATTAGTGTTTTGTCATTTTGTCATTTTTGTCAAATATGTCATTTGACCCCTTTGTTTCCTTATGATCATGAGTTCCACCTGCTGTGTCACACTTTTGTAATTTGTGTAATCGTGTCCTGTGTATTTATACCCCTGCTTTATGCTGCGGTCACACTTGAGTTTGAGCATTTCGAAATTCTGTTGTATGGCGCTGCGAAAAGGGGCGGGGTTAAACAAGATTATTAGACTAGCGATTGCTCCATGATTTAAAGTTCCCCAAGCTTGAACTTTGCACCGCAGCGAACTGTGAAACTTGTTGCATGAGCTTGCGTTTCCGGTCTGACACATTCGCGTGCGGAAGTCTATGGGGAGAAACGTCCAGTGTGACCGCAGCTTTAGTTTAGTTTATTGTATTGTCAACATCTCCATGTCCTACCTGAGTTGATTGTTCCTTTTGTAGTAAGAAAGATTTTGTTAATAAATAAGTGTTTTTGATATCCTGCGAGTCTTGATCGTCTGTGGTGCGACACCACTGTGACAGTTATATTACATTAAAAAAACCCTGTTAGTTCTATGTCATGCAAAAATGAAACCGAAGTTGCGACATATAAATAATATAGAAACTTTTTATATATATTTATTTTTTACGCCCACATCTTGTGACTCAATTGTAACAGATTACAATTACAGAAAATTACAAAATGTAGGGTTGGTGATTGGATTTAAATTGTGGGTGGGGTTTAATCGCTCCAAATGATTGGAGGAGTCTGTCATTTTCACAATAAAAAAGTTTGAGTTAAATTTTTAAAAGAAAAAAAATTTTACATAACAAATTTGAAAAAACTATTTTTTTCCTCTTGTTTTACCGTGATCATGACTTAATTTTCTTAATTTTCAAACAGTTGAGGGATTACAAGAAAACAAGAGAGAAAAAATATTTGAATGCATGACCCCTTAGGACTTCCATAGATTTTTAAGTATTTCTGCATATTATTACTTATATCAATGTATATTATAATTATATTCTTTGCTCCAGAACTCACATGCAGGCCTGAAAGGTGCTGAAGTCATTGACCTGAGTTCCAAACACTAAATAGGCCAGCTGAGCGTAAGCCAGAAACACGATGAAAAACATGATCGCGAAGCCCATCAGGTCTTTGGCACAACGGGACATGGTGGTGGACAGTTGATTCATGGTCTTGTTGAAGTTGATGAACTTAAAAAGCTGTGGGAGAAGCAAAATGGCTGACGAAAAGACAACAAAAAAAATGTTTGCATGTCAGACATTGATCTGAAAGCTCACCTTCACCCATGAGAGGAAGACGATGATGGCTGCCAGGTTGTTAAAATGCACCTGAAGGCGAGCAAGCGGCTCAAAGTTGGGATATGTGCTGTGGTTCTCCAGCAGAAAGTGAAGTCTGTGACTGACCGCTGATGTTCTGCAGATGTTCATAATGATGGCAGGAACACTCAACTGTGATTGTGAACAACAAAGAACAATGTTTCACACTCTAAAGCACTAGAGCAGACTATATATATTCAATGTCAAAAATATTTTGACCTACCGCAACGATGAGAACATCTAAGCAGTTCCACAGGCTCTTGAAGTACCGCAGCCGATGCAGGCGGATCTCTAGAGCTTCCTCCACCAGGTAATACAGCACGAAGAGGCAAAAGGACACTTCACACACACCCACAAAGTAGTCCCAGCTGGAGACGTAGCGGAGGAGACGCACTGTCTGGAACTGCCAGGAGGGCACAGCACCCCCTGTGGCTGGAAACTCCACTAGCAGCCTAAAAAAGCAGTAAAAAATAGTTTACGCTATTTTATTATAGAAAATAACTTTTTTTTATGGATTTATTCTCATTATTTATTATTCGTATATAATTTGGTTTACTTTCAGAAAATGAAATCAAGAAAATAATTAGTTCAATGAAAATCAATGTGGCCACACATACTTTAAATAAATTTAAATGACAATATTTTGATAGACGGATAGACAGGCAGGCAGGCAGGCAGGCAGGCAGACAGGCAGACAGACAGATAGACAAATAGATAGACAGGCTGACAGACAGACAGATAGACAGATAGATAGATAGATAGATAGATAGATAGATAGATAGATAGATAGATAGATAGATAGATAGATAGATAGATAGATAGATAGATAGATAGAGAGATAGAGAGATGGAGAGATGGACAGATAGAAAATAGATTGGATAAAGGGACAGACAAATGGATGGATAGATAGATAAATAGAACAAAAGAACCATAAGATGGTAGAAAAATAGATGGATGTATGTATGGATGGATTGGACAAAAGAACCCTAGAAAGATAGATAGATAGATAGACAGACAGACAGACAGACAGACAGACAGACAGACAGACAGACAGACAGACAGACAGACAGACAGACAGACAGACAGATCTGGATGGATGGATAGATTGGACTGATAGACAGATAATAGATTGGATGAATGGACAGACAGATAGATAAATAGATAAAAAGATAGAACAAAAGAACCCTAGGATGATGGATGGATGGATGGAACAAAAGAACCCTAGAACGGTAGACAGAGAGAGAGAGATAGATAGATAGATAGATAGATAGATAGATAGATAGATAGATAGATAGATAGATAGATAGATAGATAGATAGATAGATAGATAGATAGATAGATAGATAGATAGATAGATAGATAGATAGATAGATAGATAGATAGATAGATAGATAGATGGACGGACGGACGGACGGACGGACGGACGGACGGATAGATAGATAGAGAGCAATAAATTACCTCACAATACAGAAGAGGTTAACATTGCCGTTGTAGATGGAGAAGTCCAAGAACACAGCTCTAGTGCCGCGGTCCAGCCAGAGATTGTTTTTAAGCTCCCGCAGCTGATTGGCTGATTTATCTCGAGTGCGGGACAGATCCTGGTAATAACCTCCACCACCATAACTGGACACTTCTCCCCAGTAACTGCTCTCACCCAGACTGCTCTCATCCTTGAACCTCCACCTTACAGACAAACAGCACGATAAACCAGGTCAGAACCACAAATCAGCCTCTGTTTTTACTATTTATATGCATCGCAATTTAACATACGCTGTGCCATTCTTGGGGCCGAACGGCGCCTTGTCCTCATTGGCTGGAGAGTAGACATTGTAGCAGTCGTAAACCTCGTCCCGCAGGTCCTCGTGGACAGAACAAGACTCATTGCGTACTCTTAGCTGTCGGAGACGTGGGATGCCCAGCAAGAGGTTCTCATAATAGATCAGACTCTGGTTTTCTGGGAGACTCTTGTTGTTGTACCAGAGCTCCCAGTACATGCCATTAAGAAATGGGCCTTCTGTGAACTGCAAATAATATTTTTGTAAAATTCTGTCATTGTTTTTTCACCATCATGTCATTCCACACCCACACAAAATTATTTTTTCATAAAATATGAGAGATTTCTGTCACACTAAACATGATAATATACTATTATTATACTATACTACAATTATAATTACTATAATTTTATTATCTATTTTTTTTTGTATCTTTTAGTATCTGTCTGTCTATCTATCTATCTATCTATCTATCTATCTATCTATCTATCTATCTATCTATCTATCTATCTATCTATCTATCTATCTATCTATCTATCTATCTATCTATCTATCTATCTATCTATCTATCTATCTATCTATCTATCTATCTATCTATCTATCTATCTATCTATCTATCTATCTATCTATCTATCTATCTATCTATCTATCTATCTATCTATCTGCCTGCCTGCCTGCCTGCCTGCCTGCCTGCCTGCCTGCCTGCCTGTCTGTCTATCCATCTATCTGTCTACCTATCTGTCTGTCTGTCTGTCTGTCTGTCTATCTAAATATCTATCCATCCATCCATCCATCCGTTCATCCATCCGTTCATCCATCCGTTCATCCATCCATCCATCCATCTATCTATCTATCTAAATATCTATCCATCCGTCCATCCATCAATCAATCAATCAATCCATCAATCAATCCATCCATCCATCCATCCATCCATCCATCCATCCATCCATCCATCCATCCATCCATCCATCCATCTGTGCTCAATCCATTAGAATGAACTTCAAATGTGTGTGGTCAAAATTGTATACTTTATGCAATTAAAATATGTGTAAAAGCAGTACATGACTCAAATTTATAGTATTTGAAAAACACGAAGTACACAAAACTACCTTAAACTTCTAGTAAAATTTTTGAGGTGTGCAACCAATAGACACTTTACAATCCCATGAAGCCACGGGAGAGGATTTATAGTAGGATGTCATGTAGGATTTAAATTTTGATCACTTTATATTTAGGATGTGCCATACTAGACTTATTGCTACTACTCTGCTAGTCAACTACTTGTGCTGTGTCCCAATTCGCATACTATCTGTCCTAAATAGTACTCGAAAAAGTTTCTGGATGGTCTACTATTACCGACAGACAATTGAAGTGTAGAACCGTCTGTACTCTAACCACTAATATTTCCCACAATACATTGCGCATTAGATGTGAATTCGATTAGTTCGAATTCGATTATTTCGAACTACAAACTCAGGTAAAAAGTGTAAACAAACTACAAACATGGCAGACATGCGAGACCAACCGTCAACTAGAGGCTTTGGAAAAGTTGTTTGAATGATTAATAATTAATATCTAGCCAACTGGAAAATATTTAAATCACATGTTCCGTTTTATATTTCATCTGCAACAACAATGTGAACTTATATAAAGACGTGTTTAGACATTAACTTCTGAATGCATTATTATCCAAACACCTGAATAGGATTTCTCTGCATGAAAGACTTGCGAATGGCAGAATAACCTGCTGCTCCAATAAGATAAGTAATTATCTTATAATAAGGGGACTTAACTAAGCAACAAAATGGTCCATAGCATGTCCGTACTCCCGTACTCTTCTGTTACACACTTAAATATGTACTTTTTCTACACAAATAAGTACATACTTTTAGGATGTAGTATTATATGCGATTTGTGACTCGGCATTAGTTACAAAATGTTTGTTTATACATGAATTACATTAGCAAATATCTCAACCTTATTAGAGTTTTGAGGTAAAGGGATAGTTCACCCAAAAACTAACATGATCCTCCACTTATTCCAAACATGTTTGAGTTTTTTTATCTTCTGTTGAACACTAAAGAAGATATACTGAAGAATGTTGGTCAGTGACTTCCTGTCAGTGGGACAGAAATCTCTCAGATATGATTAAAAACTAGAAAAGTAAAGTTTGTAGACAAACTTTATAGTGGCTTGAGAAAGCCTCGTCTGAAAGTTTGAAGTAGTTTCAAATTTTAAATAATTGAAGTAGTTTTTAAGTTTGAAACAGTTATAACTACATAAAGGTTAGCATGTTAGGTAGTTGATAGGCGGTTCTGAGTGGTTGCAAAGGTGTTGCTAAGTGGTTGCTAGGATGTTCTGAATGGTTGCTAAGGCTTTGCTAGGTAGTTGCTTGGTTGTTCTAAGTGGTTGCTAAGGTTGCTAGTTGGTTGCTAGGGTTTTCTAGGTGGTTGCTAAGAAATTGCTAGGTGGTTGCTAAGGTGTTCTGAGCAGTTGCTAGGTGGTTGCTAAGGCGTTGCTAGGGTGTTCTGAATAGTTGCTAGTCAGTTACTAACATAAATTAGCATGGTTCTAGTATGAATTAGTATGTTGTTAATTTGTTTATAGTATGAATTAGCATGTTGCTAGTATGTTTATAGTATGAATTAGCATGTTGCTAGTATGTTTATAGTATGAATTAGCATGTTGTTAGTATGTTTATAGTATGAATTAGCATGTTGCTAGTATGTTTATAGTATGAATTAGCATGTTGTTAGTATGTTTATAGTATGAATTAGCATGTTGTTAGTATGTTTATAGTATGAATTAGCATGTTGCTAGTATGTTTATAGTATGAATTAGCATGTTGCTAGTATGATTAGTATATTAGTTAGGATGTTTATAGTATAGATTAGTATGTTTCTAGCATGGATTAGTATATTGATAATAGTTGATTAGTGTGTTGTTAGTATGTCAAATTTAAAGACAATGGCAGTTTTTTTTTTTTACAATGGAAGTCTATGGGACAGTTGCTAGGGTGCTGTAAGTGATTGCTAGGGTGTGGCTAGTAAGTTGAAAGGTCATCAGTGATTGGCAGATTGGTAGCGTGGAGTTGAATGAGCCCAAACTTAAGTATGCATGACAGTCTGGCACAAAGTTACGAGGTCACAAAGTTTGGTCCAATGTTAAGTCAATGGGGCGAATTTTCTGGGTCAGTTTTTGGAAAACCATAAGTCAGATCAGTTGGAAAAGATATAGCAACTTAATTCAGTATAGTTTGCAGGTTTGGAGTAAATTTGGTGATTGTAGTATGAACGGTCTAGGAGGAGATGCGTTCTTAAAATAGTCTAGGAAGAAGAAGTTTATGTAGTATAACAGTATGTTGGCTTACTCAAGCCACCATAATAATTTAATTTGAAAATCCCATAGATAAACGACATGACATGAGGCTTTAAATCAAGACATGATTTAATTTCAGCAACAAATGCAGGTGTTGGATTTATAAAATGTAAAAAAATGTAAGTCAATGGAATAATTACTTTCCAGAAGTCCTCCATGGTTGAAATACTCTTGAAGTTGGTTGGGTCTCCACTCGTCAGCGGTGTGTCCAAAAAGAGTTGAGACATGACTTTGGTGTAGTAGTACATGTTGGTGCTCACCATTCCATAGGTTACTGTGGGGAAATGACATTCAAAATACATCAATGATGCATTCTAAAGTTTTACAGGATAACAGGATCTGATTCAGAAGCTGGTACACTCACAAAATATATTTTTGCTGCTTTTTAGTATACTTATGTAAATTGAGCGGAAACAACACAATTTTTGAGGTTTGTTTGGGGGCAACTAAATATTTTTATGTTCAATCCACTTAAATATGTTAACTTTTGTGTTGAAACAACGTGAATGAATTGTGTGGAGCCCTGCATTTTTTCAGTGTAGAGCATGATGGAAAGCAGTTAAGATGCTCAGAATTTTCCGGGTTTTTTTATCTATATTTTCCTTATTTTCTTCATAAATGTAGTGCACTTAGTTTATGGATGCATTTCCCACAGAATTTAACCCTGTAGTATTGCTAGCGATCCTAATAATAGCTGGAAATGACCAAGTGTCCTGGAAACGATTATTGTAAAGGATTTTTTGTCTGGTCTTAAATTTGAAACAGTTTAGTCTTTACAAGCTTAGATATGATGAGTTAGTTACGTTTGATCAGTTACAATGGCGAATACATTTGAGTTTTGAGTCTCTCGAGGACCTATTTTGTGAGCAGCTTCCATCATGAACATGATTGAAAATGGTTTCTTAAAAAGAATGGCAACCCCCGATTGCTAGTCAAGTTCGAGTAAAATAGTCAAGTAAAATAGAATGCATTTGATCTGATTCTGAATAGCTAGGAAGGAAATTCCGGCTGTAGTGGTTGTGAGGATTTGAAGTCGTCCATAAAGAAAGAATTCGAGATTACCAGGGAAAGGACTGAGAGTTTCCATCATGAAGTCAGATTCTCTATGCTCAACTCATTTTGTAGCATTCAGACATTTTTATGCTTTTAAGTTTTGTGCTCTAATCAAACAGATTCTGATTCTGACAAATGCATAGACTACGCAATACGTATCTGTCAATAGTCACTGTGCCAGATCATGCATTTCTGGCTAAATTCTAGTTGTGTTGCGGACAAGAAACATCTCAAGACTGCATTGCTTGCACTTCAATTGTCTCTTGCATCTTTAAAAGTCCAATAAAGGGACTAAGCCAAAAAGAAAATGAATGAATGAATGAATGAATGAATGAATGAATCTTTAAAGGCTGATGAAGTGCTTAGAAATGTGCCTGTTTTATTCAAAGTTTGACCTAAGATCAACTGAAACATGACGACTGGACAGGACATGCAGTAAGCTCCTCCCTTTTATAAAAAAACAGCCAATAGCGTTTCGTTTATATCACATCTCTGCCAGTGAGAGTGGTTGAGATCAAGTGCATTAAATGAAAAGTAAATGAGAAGCATCTTGAAAGGGGCAGGACATGTTAGAGAGCATTTTGATTGGCCAGAAGATTTCATGAGAAAGTCTGAGGTGATGTCAAATGAATTGTTTATCCATTTGGGTGGAAGTGACAAACTGCAAGCTTTGAATACTTATATCAGATTTATATCTCCTAAATGCTCCCTATCTCCCTAAATTTTAATTTTAAGGGACCTTATGAAAGGGAATATAACATATTTAATCATGAAGTGGTTTAGTTTTCAACCTACTTATGCAGAGGGTGAGCAGGAAGAGGATGTAGGTGATCATTTCGCGCAGGACGGTTTTCAAGTACATCTCTCTGTTACTGTTGCTCTCACCTAAAAGACGAGTATCCCACAACACTGAAATAGAGAAAATGGAAAATGTCAATAAAATTACCTTACATTTCACACACTAACTTTTAAATGTTTAGGGTTTGTGCAATTTTTATAATGCATTTAAAAGCAATCATTTAATGCTGATATTTCAAAATGGTAAATAAACTAAAAGAGATTTAGACTCTTATAAACTACCAGACAAAAGTCTTGGCTCTTAAGTTTTCTTAAAAAGAACTTAAAAATCGAAGTTTTAGGAACAACAAATAATAACTTGACTTTTAGTTGATCATTTGGTATCAGAAGTGGCTTATATGAAAGGCAAAGGCCTCCAGATTACGCTTATTTTACCAAAATAATGGAAATATCTTAATGTCTCTTGATCAATTTAATAAATGTTTATTTGATTAAAATATATGTATATATATGTATATAGCCTCCATGTATGTTTTCATTTGCACAAGCATACCACAAATTAAGCTTAGTTACTGATACTGATTTTTTTTTTAACCATGTAAAAATCTTTACCACGTTTTTTGATCAATTTAATGAGAAGTTGCTTAATCTCATTTAAAACTTTTATGAACACTGATTTATGAGAAGGCTATCAATTAGGAGCAAGTATAGATTACATATATACTAAACGAGGCTAGTGGTATACTTCATTTGTAATTTTTGTTTGCATTTTAAACTTACCACAAATTAACTTTTCATGCTGGTTGTTTACTAGTAAATTAAAAGTATAGTTCACCCAAAATACTAAGATTTACTCACTGTTTACTTACCTTCTAGTGGTTTCAAGCCTTTGTGGGTTTTTGTCTTCTGTTGAACACTAAAGAAAATATTTTGAAGAAAGCTGAAAACCTGTAACCATTGACTTCCATAGTAGTTCTATCTGCTGTCATAGGAGTTTTTCTGTTGAACCCTAAAGAAGATATTTTACAGAAAGCTGAAAACCTGTTACCATTGACTTCTATAGCAGTTTTTTTTTTCTGTTGACATGGTATGTTGCACGCAATAGAAGATATTTTTAAGCAAGGCGAAAACCTGTAACCATTTACTTCCATAGTATGAAAAACTACTATGGAAGTCGATGCTTACAGGTTTTCAGCATTCTTTAAAATATCTTCTTTTGCGTTTAACAGAAGGAAATAAACTTTTCTAAAGTAAAGGGAGAAATGATAACAAAATTTCCATTTTGGGGTGAACTATCCCTTTAAGTACTCGTAACAATAGTTTACTTAAAATACGCTGTAGCACACTTAAATAAAACGAATCAAGCAAAAGTTTGACCTCTCATTTTCTCCAGTATCCTCTTCCCACAGCTGCGGTGCTCTTGTGCTGGAGGAGTCGGATAAAGTCCTCTGTTGATCCGCGCACTGATGCCGGAGAAATTCCCCGTGCCGCCGCCGCCGCCGCTACTGCTGGACGCCGTGGACACAGACCTCCGGCCGGGGCTCTCCGGGGGCCAGTCCGCCTCCATCATCCCCTCCTCCGGCTCGAACCCAGGGTTATCCCGGCTCCATGCCTGCCTGGAGCTGGAGGTAGGCGGAGAGGAGGGGGTCTCATCGGGCACTCCGAGGCCCACTTCTTCATGATGCATTTTTTCCATCTCGATGCCTTCATGCGGTGGAGGAGATGCGGGTGCGGATGCAGATGCCGCCGGGCTCTGCGACGCTTGAGGACGAACGCGACTGGAGCTCATCGTGTCGTTTTACAGTACATTAATATAAACAAACGACTGCATTTTAGTCGCTTTTTATACTTTGTCTTAGTGCCAAAGTGCGCAAAGCGATGCTCTATTTGACTTTAGAAAGTTTTGAATTCGATTACTCTTACGTCTAACAGAGATTACAGATGTTTAAAAAACACAAAATCGACTTTTAAGATGTTATGTAATAGAAATAGCGAAAAAACGCGACTGAGGAAAACTTCAGACAAACCACTGGATGTTTTTAGTCTATAAGAACAGACGGTGCGTACAGTAGAATGGTTTATACTTGCAGGCTTTACTTGAAAATCATTTCGAGTGGTTTCAGTCCAGCTTTTGGTGCGAGTGGAGAAAAGCAATTTTCCAGTGGAAACTCAGCCATCTTGTTCCCAGTTGTTCCCAGACTGGAGGAATCCAGTTACACTGACATCAACCTCTGGAAACTTCAACATTTCCCTTTTTTAGAGCAGCTCCTCCCTTTCTGTCCAAAACACACGTTCACTGACAATTTTTTTAAATAAAAAATATATATAAAAGAAAAAAAAATATGGTTTACATTACATTAATACACGTTTTTCAGTAGTTAAACATAGTTTTAAAGAATATTCACTTCTATAATTCATCCTAAAATGGTGAGTAAACTTTTGTTTAGAACTTTGTTGAGTTCACAACACTCGCTTTAATGTTGTTTGCGACTGTTGCTACCAGGCAACAAGATCTCGCCTCTTTTCTGATTGGATGAGGTCAGTGAGTGACAGTTCGATGAACCAATCAAAAGATCAAGTCAAAAATCTGTTCTACCGCTTAATCCTACAATATATAAATTTTTAATTACCACAATAGTTCAGTTTAATACAACAAAAGCATAAAAATATATAAATATAAAACTTTTTCTATTTTATTTGTGTATTTTCTGCATAGCAACTACCAAATTTGTGGAGAAAATATGGAATAAATTGTGATTCTTTCTTTGAAGAGAAACCAAATGTTAGCTTTGCGTTTCATTAGCTGTGTACAATGTTTTTGTTGAACCCAACTATTTATAGGCTAATATTCATTCATTCATTCATTCATTCATTCATTCATTCATTCATTCATTCATTCATTTTGCTTCGGCTTAGTCCCTTTATTCATTAGGGGTCGCCACAGCGGAATAGACCGCAAACTATTCCAGCATGTTTTACACAGTGGATGCCCTTCCAGCTGCAACTCAGTACTGGGAAACATCCATAAACACTCATTCACACACATACACTACGGACAATTTAGTTCATCCAATTCACTTATATGCCTTTGGGCTGTGAGGAAAACCGGAGCACCCAGAGGAAACCCACGCGAACACGGGGAGAACATGCCAACTCCAGACAGAAATGCCAACTGGCCCAGCCGGGACTTGAACCAGTGGCCTTCTTGCTGTGAGGTGGCAGTGCTAACCACTGAGCCACTGTGTTGCCCTATAGGCTAATACATTTATTAATTCAACTTATTTTGAAAACATTCATTTATCAGAGGTTGCCACAACGGAACAAACCGCCAACTATTCCGGCATATGTTTTACGCAGCAGATGCCCTTCCAACCACAACCCTGTACTGGGAAACACCCATACACTGTTGCATTCACACACACTCATACCAATTTTGTTTACCCAATTCACTTATTGTCTTTGGACGGTGGGGGAAACCGGAGCACCCGGAGGAAACCCACGCCAACAGTGAGAACATGAATACTCCACACAGAAATGCCAACTGGCTCAGCCGGGACTCAAACCAGTGGCCTTCTTGTTGTGAGGCGACAGTGCTGAACCACTGAAAATACAGAAAATTTCACCAGTCAGAGAGCCAAGGCAAGCAAAGTAGCTCTGCCTACTTTAATGAAATACTTCAATATTTGTAAATGTGAATATTTTGAAATACACTTAAAATATATTGTTTCTATAGATAAAACCAACAACTTTAAAGGAATGTTACATTTCTCCATCATTTTTAAGTTTTATTTACAATGATTCATGGGATTGCAGTTCCCAGTAATGTCGTCGCAGTTTTGTGCTGTTGATATATTTGTTTGCTTCAAATCAAAGTTTGTAATTTTGTAATTCGCGTTGTAGCTGGTCATTTTAACAAAAACACCTTTAAAATCCAGGTTGGAAAGCGCTAATGCAGTCTATGAGTAAAATTGTTCAATTTTATAATGGGACTTTTGTTTACTTTTGACAAACAGGCGTAAAACATACATAAAGCATAACATTTCCTCAGTTTCAGGGCGAGACTCAGTCAGACATTCAATGCGCAATTAATTTGATTGTTTTTCTGGTGTTTGAAATAGCAGGGCAAGTCTGTATTTTGCCATGAGGGAGTTGTCAATGAGTCATTTGCAGCCTCAGACAAGTTGAAAGACATCTCACACGCTGATAATGATCATAGAGGGTTTGAAGTACGTGAATCAGTTTTTGAGATAAAGAAGCATATTGAAGCACATCATTCCAAAATTGCGATATGCATTTTCTATTCATTTTCGTAAAATTTCAGCATACCAATTTATAATTGAAAGTAAACTGAATTCATTATTAATATACAAAAGGCGACACGGTGGCTCAGTGGTTAGCACTGTTGCCTCACAGCAAGAAGGTTGCTGGTTCGAGCCCCGTCTGGGTCAGTTGGCATTTCTGTGTGGAGTTTGCATGTTCTCCCTGTGTTGGTGTGGGTACGAAACACCAATATCGTGTGGCTAAATATCAACTTCGATATAAATGGCCCTGGGAGAAAGTAATATTGTTTTTAAAAAGTGAATGATACATTCACTGAAACATCATAGTAACAGTGTTGACATAATTAATTTACAATTGGATGATACACATTTTGTACAAATCAATGAAAGAATAAATGACGCCTTCCAAAGTTTCCCGCCAGAGGAAGTGACATTACTTGAAGGCAAGCAGTAGTGTAAAGTAACAAATTACAAATACTCAAATGACTGTAATTGAGTAGTTTTTCTCAGAAATTGTTACTTACTAAATAGTCTTAAAATTTTGCACTTTTATTTTCTCCTGAGTACTGAGTTTTTAGTGCTGTATTGGTACTTTTACTCCACTACTTTCCTTCAACCTGCAGTCACTACTTTATTTTTTCTTGTCTATGGGGATTAGAAAAATCAGTCCTGTGATTCCCATCAAATCAAATCACACAAAGAAGGTAAATCGCATCATAATGAACTCAAGACATGGGTGATTTATAATTGCAGCAAACTGTTTGGAAGCATTAAAAGTGTCCAAGAGATGTCCAAAATCTTTACACGCGTTGACCCAGCGACTGTTTAGATGCATGTCACTGATGAAAAGATGACGGATGTTTACTGTATGATGACCGAAATAACCTTAAACATCCTCAGACACAAGACGTCAACATGTCAGATTGACATTGCACCCCAACGTCGTGGGGACGTTGCATTTTGTTGGGAAATGAAAATTGAGTTGACGTCAGAACCAAGGCCTACGTTAAAATCAAATGATTTTGTCCAACCTAAAATCAACCAAATATCAACATCTAATGATGTTACAGCTTGATGTTGTGTGGACGTTACCACTATGACGTCTATCAGATTTTGGATTTTGGTTGCCATACCTGATGAATAAATGTCAGTATTTGACGTCAATATGATGCTGGTTTAAGATCTTGCCTCGACGCTGGATTTTGGTCACTTTCCAGCACAACCTAAAATCAATCAAATATCAACATCACTTGACGTCGTTTTTGGACATCAAAATAATATCCTTAGACACTGGCTAGACTTGAATTTTGGTCACCTGACATCACAACCTAAATCTAACCTAACTCTTATGACATTTTGTGCCTGCTAGGGAAATAACTAAATGCACTACAGAATGTTACGTTTACACACATCCACATATTACATGTAAATGCATCAGCTTTTACAGCGTAATACTCACTATTCTTGAGTACTTTTGAAAGGGCTACTTTTTACTCATACTTTGAGTAATATTTACAACAGATACTTTTACTCTACTTCCACTACATTTTTAGGCAAGTAATGGTACTTTTACCAGAGTAAGATTTTTCAGTACTCTTTCCACCATTGATGGCAAGTCACATGATATTTCTACCAGTGCTTTACATATTGTTATGCCTTTTTATAATGTAAAAGAGTTGACCAGAACAAAGGAACAGACTCAAAATATATTTTTTATTACCTAAATTATAAATTATACAGAAAATAGACGTTTCATGCAATTGTAACTCCGCAGAATAAACGAACAAAAGAGATGAAAATTAGACTTAAATACATGACATGATAATTGAAGCTTAATGTATGGTTCAGGAAGAGGAGACTGTCAAAAAGATGTAAAGTAGTCTTAAGTTGACATTTTCAAAACAAAATATCCATAAATACACATACAAACATTAGGTTTAGAAAAAGTAATTAAAAACTAATAGAAAAAAAAACAATAGCCTTTATTACAAGGCTAAAACAATAGACCTTATCTTTAAGATGCAAATGTACCCACAATTCTGTTTGTTTTTGTCCAAATTGGCCTAGTTCAGTGCTGTAACATAGTGAGCAAACTAATTAGCGCAAAAAAATAATCATAATAATAAAATATATTAAATTCTATGTGCAATCTTTGTGTACATAGCTGTGGTGGCCATTTTTCATGGTCATGCGTGCAGTGCATGGATGATTAAAAACCAACATAGGTCTCCAGATCCAGTTTTACCTTACTTTCTCGCAACACCTGTCAGAACAGCGTATGCTGCGGCCACATACAAATGAAGCCTTAGAAAATATTCAGACATAATTAAAAGGTGTCTAATACAGTCATTTAGTCAATGCCTCGGGCGATTTCACAATTTGTGGCGCTCCACAAGGGCTGGATTAAAATAAATAAAAAGGGGTGTTAGCATGATCGTTGCTTCATTTGTAGCCATGGATGTTAACATTGCTCTTGGACTGCTTGCTGCATTGGTTTTCACCTTACAGCCATATAATCTAGAAGGTACGTTTGTCAAAGCTGTTGTTTTATGATTTTGCATTTAGTATAGTTCTAGTTAGTGTAGTTATAGTTTAAAATGATATGTTGTCTGGGTGAATTACAGTACAAAAACCATGATCTGTCTGTACTTTTCCTGGTATTGTATGGATTTATTTCAATAAAGTTGAATTGTCAGTCCTTCTGTGAAATTGTAATACTTTTTCAAATAATTCCCAAGTGCCGTTTAGCAGAGTATACTTTTTTCGACGCATTTTTAAAACTAATAGTTTCTAATATTAGGGCAGTGGATCAGTGGTTAGCACTGTTGCCTCACTGCAAGAAGGTCACTGGTTCAAGTCCTGGCTGGGCCAATTGGCATTTCTGTGTGGAATTTGCATGTTCTTCCCTTGTGCATATGGGTTTTCTCTGGGTGCTCAGGTTTCCCCCACAGTCCAAAGACATGTGATGTAGGTGAATTGGGTAAACAAAATTGGCCTTAGTGTGTGCCACTTAGTGTGTGTGTGTGTGTGAATACGAGAACGTATTGGTGTTTCCCAGTTGCAGCTGGAAGGGCATCTGCTGCGAAAAAAATATGCCAGAATTGTTGATGGTTCATTCCGCTGTGGCGAAGGAAAATTAATTAATGAGTTTCTAATAACTCATTCCAATAACTAATTTCTTTTGTCTGTGGATGATGACAGTACATAATATTTTCTAGGAAGACTAATCATATTGTCCTTAAAATTGTTTTGAAAAATGTAAATTTTATTGCAGCCAAACTGCAAGAACTAAGAAAAAATATATAACAGGAAGTACCTGTTTCTTTGCTAAAATTTCTTTGCTTCGGTAAACATCACTTGGGAAATATTAAAGAAAAGAAAATTAAACTTCCCAGGAGGGCTAATTATTTTTCACATGTATAATTTCTTATACAATATATTGTTTAACTACTAAAAATATTAATAAAAGTCATTTTTTTAAACAGCAGAGTAAAAAGATAAAAGTCCCATAATTCATAAAACACATGAATTATGAGTTTGTTTATTTTTACACATCCACAATGCTATAAGTTAATTTAATACTCAATCAAGGTGTCTTGGTTTAATATTTTAACGCTTAATTTAATCAGCAAGTCTAAATGTTTGGGATAAACCTACAGTGTACTCAAAAAAATATTTGTTGCTGTTTGTTCAAACTACTTATTTAAAATGAGCTGAAACAACACAATTCTTGAGTTTTTAGGGGGCACAACTTAATTGTTTTATGTTCAATCCACTTAAATTTGTAAAAACTAGTAAGTTAACTTAATTCCTTCATGATGTCCCAACTCAAACTGATTGTGCAGCATTTTTACAGTATAGATTTTAGCTGCCTGTTCAAATTACTTATTTAAAATGAGCTAAAACAACACAGTTCTAGAGATTTTTTTTAGACAACTTAGTTGTTTTATCTACTTAAATTTGTTACGTTAACTTAATTGATTTGTATTGGGACAACATGAACGGATTGTGTGGGACCTTGCATTTTCTTCAGTGTAAGAAGTGTTTTGAAATATTCAATTCTAGTTTAATGTGTTTTTTTTTTTTGCAGGAAGAAATATTAATTGCCGTAAAGGTCTGCGCAGTAAGTACATTCGAAATAATTTCAGTCTCAATTTGTTGTTTCTTAAGCATGCTCAATTATCCTGATAGCTGAATGTCTCCTCAGTTGGACACAAGCGTCTACCAAATGCCTAATGTAAATGTCTTCCTGGGTTCAGATCTTCAGAAGCGTTCGGGTGAAGATGTTGTGATTCTGGAAGGTTATGAAGTGACTCCGGAGGATCAGGAGCGAGGCGTTGGGTGTGAGGAATATGATGCAGCCGGTCTTCTCCCAACTCCTCCTTCTGAAACAGTCACAGGCAGTCGAGTGCCACAAATGCCAGCCTCAAACCCCAAAATACCACCCAAAAAGCAGTTGTGCTGGATGTACTACGGTACGCCCGTGAGGCTGTATTTACCCATGAGGAACCTGCCAAAATCTCAAGGCAATAATATACCGTATACGGGAGGAATGAGTGGAAATAGTCAGGCGAGGGTGGTGTGTGGAAAACCTATGGGGAATTTCCCTAAGAATTACAGTAATGGAAAGCAAAATAATAATGGAGCAGGGGCAATCAGACCTGTAGTCGTCAGGCCTGGGATGGTTATTCAGGTGCCCAGTGGTAGGAGCACCAGTTTTTACGACATAATCAGAAATGATCAGAGGTTGAAGGCCGCTGAGAGGTCCAGGGGAAGTTCAGTTTCTTCTCGCTGTACTTAAAGGTCCTGTGAAATAAAAATACAATTTTTTTGGATGTTATTATCAGTATGTTAGTCATAAGGATATCTATAATCTAGTGTGTTCCATAACAGTGACAAAATTCACATTCAGAAGATATATATATATATATATATCTGAAGTTTGCAGTTTGTCACTTCTGCCTAAATGGATCAACAATTTTTTTTGACATCACCTCATACTTGTTTTTCATCAAATCTTCTGACCAATCAAATGCTCTTTAGTGTTTGACATGCCCCGCCCTATTCATGGCGCTTCTCATTTGCTTTTCATTTGATGCGCTTGTTCTCAACCATTCTGACTGGCAGAGTGGTGATAAAAACAAAATGCTATTGGCTATTTTTAAAGGGGGAGGAGCCCCCTCTCGCCTCATCTCACCCCTGCCTCGCCCTCTCCATGTTTTAGTTGAGATTACGTCAAACATCAAATATAAAATGCATATTTCAAAACACTTCACGGGACCTTTAAAGAAGCAGAGCACATATATGTTATTTTAAATGTTCATGTGTATATGAAATTGCTTTCTTAATTCATGTTTAGCATGGAAAACTTTTAAATGTATGCTATCTGTCCTGTGCTATAATGTCGTCAGTGGTTATTTTTTTTAGTGAGTGTACATAAATTCTGAGTCTACATAAAGTCACTCTGTTTAAGATTTTATGGTATATCATTGCATTATTTCTTAAATTAAAATGTACACTGCAATGCAGTTTAAATAAATTTATTTCAGAAGTCTGGTTATAACGTTTTTCATTTAAATTATATTTTTGCAATTGTATGCATTTTCACATCTAGACATACACTCACTGGCCACTTTATTAGGTACACCTTACTAGTACCGGGTTGGACCCCTTTTTGCCTTCAGAACTGCCTTAATTCTTCGTGGCATAGATTCAACAAGGTACTGGAAATATTCCTCAGAGATTTTGGTCCATGTTGACTTGATATTATCATGCAGTTGCTGCAGATTTGTTGGCTGCACATCCATGATGCATTGATACAAGGCAAGATAGATACTAATTGGACATGTTGTGTGGTCAGAGATGCTCTTCTGCATACCTCGATTGTAATGAGTGGTTATTTGAGTTACTGTTGCCTTTCTATCAGATCAAACCAGTCTGTCCATTCTCCTCTGATCTCTGGCATCAACAAGGCATTTGCGCCCACAGATCTGCCGCTCACTGGATATTTTCTCTTATTCAGACCATTTCTGTAAACCCTAGAGATGGTTGTGCGTGAAAATCCCAGTAGATCAGCAGTTTCTGAAATACTCAGACCAGCCCGTCTGGCACCAACAACCATGCCACATTCAAAGTCACTTAAATCACCTTTCTTCCCCATTCTGATACTCTGTTTGAACAGCAGCAGATCATCTTATTCATGTCTACATGCCTAAATGCATTAAGATGCTGCTATTAGGGCTCGACAATAAGGACTGCCCCACGGCCTGGGGTCAGCGTGAGAGATGCTCGGGACAGTGGACAGGATTGTTACACTGAACCCTGGCCATGTGATTGGCTGATTAGAAATTTGCGTTAATGAGCAGTTGGACAGGTGTACCTAATAAAGTGGCCGGTGAGTGTATAATATAATATAATATAATATAATATAATATAATATAATATAATATAATATAATATAATACAATATAATATAATACAATTTATGCCATAAATATCTAAAACGTTAACTGATCATGTCAAAAAACTTTTCTAATTACTATGTATTTTATGTAATCATATTTTTAGGTTTTATTACTTATTAAATCTATTTTTTAAATATAGCTTTTAATTCAACACCGCACACACATTGACAGGAGAAATAAATAAGGAACAATGAACAAAATAAAATATTATTAACATAAAGAAATAAATATCTAAGCTTAACGTTACGTTAATAAAAAGTGTCATAAGGATACTAAAAATAGTGCAAACAGATAAACGGTCAACCAAACGCATAAAAAATGTTACGTTACTAAAAAAAAAACCTAAAAATGACTCGAGTTTCTGAGAAAATCCCTCACTAATTGTGTGTGAAAATACAATAAATAAAATGCTCTTCTTACATGTGGCACCAGTCTTCTATCGTTTATCCCTTTATCGCCATTTACTGGGTCAATGGGGAATATTTATAAACCTGAACCTCATTGGCCACGCTATTTTCCTTGCTTGTTTGCTTTGGTTGCCACGGCTATGTGAACGACTTCTCAATTGTCCAATCAGCATCGACCTTAAAGCTCCTCTAACCAATCCGATTTTTTACGCGAAGACCTCAAGCATTAGAGGCGGGACTTGTTCGGGTCTCCATCACTTCCTGTGCCGCAGCCCGAAAAACCTCTTGGCTTCCTCCTAGAGTCACACACACAGTGGACCCGGTGTTTTATTGAAACAGCTCCTCCGAATATTTATATATATATTGCACTATTTATTTGTTTATCCATCAATTGTAGCTCAGAATGGAGACATCTGGGAACTCGAGTAAGAAGCAGAAACTGAGCAACGCGCCTGAGAGCTGGGTGAGTAGCGGAATATAAGAGGAATAACGTTCATTTGCTTTACAAATATAACGCTCGTACACATATGATAATGCAAACCGTGATGTGAATATGGTGTTTATGGTGCTTAGTCTGACCCACAACGTTTTAAATCATAATATAAAAAAGTTTGAATGAATAAATGAAGAGTTCAGATGCAAAAACCTCCAAGTGCCATCTGAAATTTTCTTCTAATGTTGGCATTTTTCTCAGGCTCCTGTGTCTTGATTCAGTAATTGCACCATTATGGCAAGAAATAGGTTATTTTCATCGCTTTTAACATGAAATAACTGAATATAAACATAAGAGACTTAGAAAAATGCTCATTGTAGAAGAAAATTACAGATGGCACTTAGAGGTTTTTGCATCTGAACTCTTCAAATAGATTTAGGTGTTTAATAAGAATTAATTTAACTCTATATAATGATTTTATTAGCACATGTGTCAGTGTCTGAAAACCTAGTGAAATCCCTTACTGGACAGCATTTTTTCGGGCTTGTACTATAATACGTATGATCTATAATGTAAAAAAAAAACATGTTATTACAAATAATATTGTACAAATGAGTTGATAAATGAACGCAAAGGCGTACATATACATAAATGTGGCAGTAAATGTGAGAAAACTGTGATAAAAGTTGATCTGTCCTAAAAAAAATGAACCAAAAAATTAATAAAAATAAAAATGACCTTAATCTACATTGAAAGGAATATATTATCCCCCTATTTACAAGATGTAAAATAAGTCTCTGATGTCCCTGGAGTGTGTATGTGAGGTTTCAGCTCAAAATACCACTCTAATAATGTTTTATAACTCTTTTAAACTGCCCTCTTTAGGCATTAAATCATGTAATTGTGCCATTTTGGTGACTGTCAAATGGGATTCTGCTCTTTTCAAAGGTGGGCGGAGCTACAAATGCCTATGTGTAAGCATAGTGGCAGATTCAAAAACAAGATTAACGTTCTATGCTAATGACGGAGAGATTGTCACTAAAGGACGGGGCTTTCCTCTTCTGATGACATGTACAAAGGGAGAATGTCTATCAAAGTATTTCTGCAGACTGTTGTTATGAAGTTTGATTATAAAAAATAAAATTAATACATTTTTACCATTAGAAGCTGGTAATATTTACAAACTGTTGCTAGACAACTGTGTTTAAACACTTTTTAAATGTGACTTTTGCATAATAGGTCCCCTTTAAGCATTTTTAAAGTATCAGTCAAAACTTAACTTCTCTCTTTATCTTACTATAATTCTTTAGGTGTAAATTTTAGGCGGACTTTTAAAATATTTTCTTTATTTTCACTTATTGGATAAAAATACAGTTTTCCCCAATTATTTGTGTATTTGACCTGCCTGTGAAGCACTTTGGTCAACATTTATGTCGTTTTAAGGTGCTATACACATACAATTATAATTGACTAAACATTTCCTTGCTTATACTTTCTTTGTATGTCCACATCAGCACTATAATATAATATAATATAATATAAGATAATATAAGATAATATAATATATTCATTCATTTTCTTTTCAGCTTAGTCCCTTTATTTATCAGGGGTCGCCACAGCGGAATGGACCGCCAACTTATCCAGCATATGTTTTACGCAGGGGATGCTCTTCCAGCTGCAACCAATCACTGGGAAACACACATACACTCTTGCATTTACATAAATACACTACGGTCAGTTTAGGCTCGAACCAGCAACCTTCTTGCTGTGAGGCGACAGCGCTACCCACTGTGCCACCGTGCCGCCACTATAATATAATATAATATAATATAATATAATATAATATAATATAATATAATATAATATAATGTGTAATGTAATAATTCATTCAATAAAGTGTTACGTTATATTATTGTTGTTTAAATGTGTGTGTGCAATATATCATCAATCAATAATAATAATCACAATCTTCATCATTTAGGTGTAAATTAATTAGGTAAAAACAGTAAGATATTAGCTATAAATTAGGTATAAACAGTTATGCATTTATTAAAGAATGCAATGCAACAACTAAATTTGTTTCACATCTCTCAAAAGAACAGGAGTTGGAACAGGACTTATTTGTCTAATATGCAATTTCTGAAAGTAATCTCATATAAATTTGCCTCAATTTCTGCAGGGGATGCAAAGAGCCACCAATGTGACGTATCAAGCCCATCATGTGAGCAGAAACAAGCGCGGACAGGTCGTCGGCACTAGAGGTGGATTTCGAGGATGTACAGTGTGGCTTACAGGTGCCGTAATGACATTATTCTGAAAAATAAATATAACGTGAGGTTTTTATCATCATGGTTTTGTCTAAAATATTGAATAAATAAGCATGATGTTTCTGTTGTGCTTGCACAGGTTTGTCTGGTGCCGGTAAGACGACAGTCAGCATGGCTCTGGAGGAGTATCTGGTGTGTCACGGCATCCCCTGCTACACTCTGGATGGTGATAACATCAGGCAGGGTCTCAATAAGAACCTGGGCTTCAGCCCTGAGGACCGCGAGGAGAACATCCGCCGAATCGCAGAAGTGGCCAAACTGTTTGCTGACGCTGGGCTCGTGTGTATCGCCAGCTTTATTTCCCCATACAGCAGGGTGAGCCATGTGTCTGTGTGTGACTTCTTAGCCCTCACATATTAAGTAATAGTAAAACAAAAATATGTTTAAATATGCTTAATATATTTGTTTAAAAAGAAGACATTCATTTGGATACTTAAAGAACATATTTAATGCTAGTACAGCATCTACTTTAATGTATTAAGTAACTTTTGTCATAACAACATGTCAAATTGGGGAAATGTTCTAGCAACTTTCGGTGTAACATGTATACACTCACTGGCCACTTTATTAGGTACACCTGTCCAACTGTTTGTTAGCGTAAATTTCTAATCAGCCGACCACATGGCAGCAACTCAATGCATTTAGGCATGTGCGTGAACGTGGCATGGTTGTTGGTGCCAGACGGGCTGGTCTGAGTATTTCAGAAACTGCTGATCTACTGGGATTTTCACGCACAACCATCTCTAGGGTTTACAGAGAATGGTCTGAAAAAGAGAAAATATCCAGTGTGCTGCAGTTCTGAGGGCGCAAATGCCTTGTTGATGTCAGAGGTCAGAGGAGAATGGCCAGACTGGTTCCAGCTGATAGAAAGGCAACAGTAACTCAAATAACCATTCGTTACAACCGAGGTATGCAGAAGAGCATCTCTGAACAAACAACACGTCCAACCTTGAGGCAGATGGGCTACAGCAGCAGAAGACCACAGAAGGTGCCACTCCTGTCAGCTAAGAACAGGAAACTGAGGCAACAATTCGCACAGGCTCACCAAAATTGGACATTAGAAGATTGGAAATACGTTGCCTGGTCTGATGAGTCTCGATTTCTGCTGTGACATCCGGATGGTAGGGTCAGAATTCAGCTTCAACAACATGAAAACATGGATCCACCCTGCCTTGTATCAACCGTTCAGGCTGGTGGTGCTGGTGTAGTTGTGTGAGAGATATTTGGCACACTTTGGGCCCATTAGTACCAATTGAGTATTGTATCAACGCCCCAGCCTACCTGAGTATTGTTGCTGACCATGTCCATCCCTTTATGTTATCCCTACAGTAAATATTTCCAGTACCTTGTTGATTTTATGCCATGAAGGATTAAGGCAGTTCTGAAGGCAAAAGGGGTCCAACCCGGTACTAGTAAGGTGTACCTAATAAAGTGGCCAGTGAGTGAATATATGTGTGTGTATATATATTCTGAACTGTATTTATTCAAAGAAATAAAATAAAATGTCAGCACACCAAAATTTGTTTGATTTCAATTAAAAAAAGTGTTGTGTTGACAAATGGGCATGATATTGAGGTTTAAAGGATGATTTAAGGGAACAGTTCACCCAAAATTGAAAATTCTGTCATCGTTTACTCATCCTTCAGTTGTTTAAATCCTATTTAAGTTTATTTTTTTATGTTGAACACACAACAGAAGATATTTGGAAAAATGCTGCTCGTTGGCACCCATTGACTTCCAAAGTAATTTTTTTTCTTACTATGCAAGTCAAAGCAAACAGCGTTCTTTTGTGAGAAGAAAGAAACTTATGAAGGTTTAAAACCACATGAGGGAGTGTAAATGAGGTCATTTTCAACATTGGTAACAGTTCTTTGATTTATATCTGCAGGACCGCCTGAATGCAAGGAAGATCCATGAAGCCGCTGGCCTGCCGTTCTTTGAGGTGTTTGTAGATGCTCCACTAGATGTGTGTGAGCAGAGAGATGTGAAGGGACTTTACAAGAGGGCCAGAGCTGGAGAAATCAGAGGTGAGGGCATCTTGAGAGGTCCAATAAAAATAAATATGAATTGCTTAGTTTTTTTTTTGTAATCTGGACAGCAGAAGGCCACACGAAATATTCAAAGAACATCACAGACTTAAGTGAACATCAATATTTATAAAAGAGAGAGAGAAAAGAGAGAAATATATACAAAGTTTGGAAAGAGTAAGATTTGTCTATTCAACTTAATTTGTCAGTTCTGCTCACCAAGGCTGCATTTGTTTGATGAAAAATACACTTAAAAATGTGAAATTGTTAAATATTACAAATTACAGAAAAAAGGTTTTATTGAATGAATTGTTTTTGTTTGAATTTATTCCTGCGATTGAAACCTGAATTTTTATCACCATTACTTTATTCTTCAGTGTCACACGATCCTTCACAAATCATTATAATATGATGATTTGCTGTTCTAGTATGATCCATTATTATTGGTACAAAATCACTTATAATGATTCTTACAATTAACAGCGCTGAAACATTTTTTTCTTGCTTCATAGTATCACTGAAGGTGTGATGCATTTTACTTTTAGGATTATTTAATTAAAAAAAATGTTTCAAAATAATAGCTTTTAGATACACTCATCGGCCACTTTATTAGGTACCCCTGTCCAATTGCTGGTTAATGCAAATTTCTATCAGCCAATCACATGGCAGCAACTTAGTGCATTTAGCATTGGCAGCAGAAGACCATGCCGGGTGCCACTCCTGTCATCTAAGAACTGGAAACTGAGGCTACAATTCACATAGGCTCGCCAAAATTGGACAATAGAAGATTGGAAAAACGTCGCCTGGTCTGATGAGTCTCGATTTCTGCTGCGACATTCGGATTCGCATAATGCATGTGCAGTCGACAAATCTGCAGCAGCTGTGTGATGCTGTCATGTCAATATTGACCAAAATCTCTGAGGAATATTTCCAGTACCTTAATAAATCTGTGCGACGAAGGATTAAGGCAGTTCTGAAGGCAAAAGAGGTCCAACCCGGTACTAGTAATATATATATATATATATATATATATATATATATATATATATATATATATATATATATATATATATATATATATATATATATATATATATATATATATATATATATATATATATATATATATATATATATATATATATATATATATATATATATATATATATATATATATATATGTAAAAAAAACACACACACACAATTATGTTTGACAAGACGAGGCCTGGTAATATTTCAAGGCCCTGAAATAAGATCGAATAAATGTTTCTATCTGTGATTTCTTGATATTTGAAAGTGCAGTTTGAATTCTTTTCTGTGTGTGTGTGTGTGCATGTAATTTCATCTTGGGAATCATTTGAAAATGCACTGTTGGCTATTGAGAGTGAGTTAGAGAGTTTTCAAGAGGTAACAAAATATTTGAGCAAACCAGAGGTGATTCATCACAACCCTGACGAGGCTGGAAATCAGCTTGAGATGATTGTTGGAAAACTAGCAGGTTTCTGGTTGGAAATGCAGCTGAAGGCATTTGACTGGTTCATGACTGCAACTGGTTGACTCAGTGTTTCCTGCTGTTTTTTGCTATATTTCATTTCTGTTTCCGTGGGGCTGCGGATTCGATAATAAATGCAAAAAAAAAACGCAAACGTTGCTGAAACGTTCTGAAGTTACTGATGTGTGGTGATGAGAGTGATTGTGGTTTATACTGTTGCAGAAATGATCTTATTCTTGTTCACATATTAACTGTCTTAATTGCAATATTTAATTTTTCTGCGATACAATGTGATATTGAGTATAAATTTAACAGTTGAAATGAATAGATCTATTTGGAAAGAATTCAAGAATGAAAAGTGTTTGTCCATTAAAAGTGTTCATGCCTATTTGCATTATTCTGCAGTCTTAAAATGACAATAACATCACTAATCCCAAAAATTGTTTTAAATTGTTTTTAAATCACAGTTAAAGACTTTATTTTATTTGTATTATTATTGTATAATTATTATTGGTGTTTTACAACACTTTGGTTCACACGAGTGTATTTAAATGTGCTTTATAAATAACTTGACTTCACTTGAACTGACCAGACAATATATTGTGCAACAAAAAATGTATTTGCATTCAGTCATTTAGCTGACGCTCTTGTACGAATCAACTTACAATTAAGGAGGCATTCAGCGATTCAACAAAAAGAGGCAATACACACAACAAGTGCTAATTATACACAGAACTGTTAGTGCTCAGAGAATCAAGTGCTAGAGTAAGGAGGGGGAGTGCTATTTTTATAGAGAGATGAGTGTTTCTACAGGTGGTTTGCAAAGCCCACGCATTTGTGCGAAGCATAGTTTATAAATGCAGTGGGTTTTTTGGA
This sequence comes from Danio aesculapii, assembly GCF_903798145.1. Classification (NCBI taxonomy): domain Eukaryota; kingdom Metazoa; phylum Chordata; class Actinopteri; order Cypriniformes; family Danionidae; genus Danio; species Danio aesculapii. The sequence goes on along the minus strand of NC_079435.1, from coordinate 11,233,095 downwards.
GTGATTGTAAGAAAGTGTCTAGTGCAAATGTCAACTAAATTGTCAGAGAGATGAAAGACTGTTTTCTACAGCTGGTTTGTCAAGCCCACTCACCTGTGTGATGCACTCTCAGAATTGTATAATGTTTCGAGCTTGTGTGGTGGAGAGAAGAAGGGGACCTGGTTATTTTCAGAGGGGTTCAGGTGATCACGGGAGAGTTTTTAGTTGTGGTTTTATTGTCCCAGGCCGACTATTGAATGGACATCCATAGCATGTTTCTGCTAAAAGATCGGCTTTTCAGTAATTGGCTACTTCTATTGTCTTCAGGTTTCACAGGAATAGACTCCGAGTATGAAAAACCAGAGGCTCCTGAGCTGGTACTAAAGACTGATTCCTGCAGCGTGAACGAGTGCATCCAGCAGCTCCTGGACCTCCTGCAGGAGAGGGTAAATAACTTCACACCACTCATTCATGTCAGAAACTCACTTATTGTCCTCATTTGTAAGTTGTAAAAGAATAAATTCCAAAGATGTCTTCACTGAAATCTTCCTGATCATTTGCAGGATATAGTACCCGTGGACGCGTCCTATGAGGTGAAAGAGCTCTATGTGGCTGAGAACAAGCTGGACTTGGCCAAGGCTGATGCAGAGACTCTTCCAGCTGTGGAGATCACTAAAGTATGTTCACTTCTTATTTGCCACTTTCATTCAGATTTTAGATCTGTATAGTGCATTTTCACTTTAAGATTTGATCAGTTACCCATATAAAAGTCTCATGTAACCAGACCTCAAACGGAAGGCTGGAGATCTGGGAACTTTGGCTGCTTAGAATGGTCAAGGACTGCCCACTATGTTGTTTGACTGACAGGTTAATTAACCAATCACTTTGTTTTGTGCAGCATCATGTTTAGGGGTGTGATTATGTCCACACAGAATAATAGCCAAGCCGGCACGCAGCCTTGCATCATTCGTTCACAAACGTATTTTAAAAGTTTATTTAATATCCTTAATGATCTGTAAGCAAAACATAAAAGAAATCAATAGTCAGTGGTGTAAAGTAGCTAATTACAAATACTCAAATGACTGTAATTGAGTAGTTTTTCTCAGGAATTGTAATTTACTGAGTAGTTTTAACAATTTGCACTTTTACTTTCCCTTGAGTACATTTTTACTGCTGTATTGGTACTTTTACTCCACTACTTTCCTTCAACCTGCAGTCACTACTTTATTTTTTCTTGTCTATGGGGATTAAGAAAAATCAGTCCTGTGATTCTCGTCAAATCAAATCACACATAGAAGGTTAATCGCATCATAATGAACTCAAGACATGGGTGATTTATAATTGCAGCAAACTGTTTGGAAGCATTACAAGTGTCCAAGAAGATGTCCAAAATCTGTACACGCATTGACCCTGCGACTGTTTAGATGCATGTCACTGATGAGAAGATGACGGATGTTTACTGCATGATGACCGAAATAGCCTTAAACACCCTCAGACACAAGACGTCAACATAACGTCAGATTGACGTTGTACCGCAATGTCGTGGGAACGTTGCATTTTGTTTGGAAATGAAAATCGGGTTGACATCAGACCCCAACGTCAGGCCGACGACGTCAATGTCCAACCTAAAAGCAACCAAATATCAACGTCTAATGATGTTACAGCTTGACATTGTGTTGACGTTACCACTATGACGTCTATCAGATGTTGGATTTTGGTTGCCATACCTGATGAATAAATGTCAGAATTTGACGTCAATACGACGCTGGTTTAAGATGTTGCCTCGACATTGAATTTTGGTCACTTTCTAACACAACCAAATATCAACGTCATTTGATGTTGTTATTGGGCATCAAAATAACGTCCTTAGACGCTAGCTAGACATTGAATTTTGGTCACCTGTCATCACAACCTAAATCTAACTTAATATTAACGTCTAGAACTGAAAAACCATATTTAACTTTGAATATTTTTTTTTGTAAATTTTATCTATTTATATTTTATATATTTGTCTAAGTAATTTATTTATTTTTTATATATAATACGAATTTGTTTTTATCATGTAATAGTTTAATGTATATCCATTTGGCCACGAAATAGCCATAAGTTTTTGATGTGGCAATAAATATGTAATAAATAAATATATAATATTAACGTCTTATGACATTGTGTGCCTGCTGGGCAATAATTAAATGCACTACAGAATGTTACGTTTACACACATCCACATATTACATGTAAATGCGTCAACTTTTTACAGCGTAATACTCACTACTCTTGAGTACTTTTAAAAGGGCGACTTTTTACTCATACTTTGAGTAATATTTACAACAGATACTTTTACTCTACTTGCACTACATTTTCAGGCAGGTAATGTTACTTTTACTAGAGTATGATTTTTCAGTACTCTTTCCACCATTGTCTATAGAACATGTATGTAGATGCAGACATAACATAAACATTGCAGCTTTTTATCTGATCAGACTTTTTTCTAGGCGGACTAGGTTAAGATTGCGTCTTAAACCAAGAAGCATTTTCTAAAGAAGCAAAAAACTATTGTCTTATTTTTAGAAATAACAAATCAAAATAAAGTGAATTAATCTGTCAGTGGGGGTAATCAAATAAAATAGTTTTCACTTTGAAAAACGATTATTTTAAAGTAAGAAATTTTGTAGGGCAAAAAAATGCATTCAGTGTGATCTGGGCTTTAGTAAGCAGTAAGAAGTGCATTATTTTGACAAACTGAATTTAGTAGTTGATGAAAGATAAGCATGAACAATATTAATGAAGATATTAGCCTAATATTGCACATGAATTTTGAACTGGAATCCTGTTTTAGTTTGGCCAATCACACACAACTTTTGTTCCTCAGGCTGTAATTTTTTCTCTTCTGCTTGATTTGTTTTAAATTTATACTTTTATTGTCTATAGTACTGTAAATATATATTTTTTCTGCTCCGACCGATTATTACAGCCCAAAACATAACAATAATTGATCATTTTTAGCAGCAACAATCAGCAAAATATGCGTTCAGTGGTTTTTTTTTACGTTCTGTGGTCCAATATGACCGATTGATGACATGTGCTGAAAACACTCTATAGATTTAAAAAATAATAATAATTTTTGGATATTAGCTCCTTGCAGAAGAGCTTGAAATGATGTCTGAGCTGCACTGTTGAAAATTAAAAAAGGTAGTACTTTACATTAACACCTAGCATCTGTATTGTGTTGGTTTAGGTGGACATGCAGTGGGTTCAGGTGCTCGCTGAAGGCTGGGCGACTCCTCTAAACGGCTTCATGAGGGAGAGAGAGTTCCTGCAGTGTCTGCACTTTAACTGTCTTCTCGATGGTGAGAGCTTGCTTTCATATTAACAGTTTTTTAATAGCATATTATGAGGGACGGGTGTTTTATAGCGCTGCTTTTCTTAGTCCAACACTAGATGGCGCCATTAGACAGAGCAACGCGGTTTTTCCAACTGACAGCTGTTGTGTTCAGAAGTGCTTTTAGAAATCATCCCGTTCATCTTTTTTGCTTCAGGAAACAATAAGTGTTATCTTTTCTTTTAAAACTGACAAATAGCAACCCATGAGTGAAAACACTTTTTTAGAAATGTGTTTTCTGTCAAATGTATAGATTTTGATGTACCTGTTCAGGCCTTTAAAGGCATAGTTCACCTAAAAGTGAATATAGTTTATTCATATATGTACTGTATGGTTGGTTAATCTTCAAAGTGTTTGTAGCAGTTTTGGATCTTAGATATTGGTTATTAGGACATTTAGTGGAGAAACTGACACGATTAATAACCATTATGTACCGTTGGGGATGTTTTCATCCTCTCTGGGGTAATTTTGAGTCTTAATTTGACCATAACTTATTCTGTGTTTCAGCTAGCAGAATGATTTTTGCTGACAAATCGTATTTTGACACACATTTTGAAAAAATGCCATAAATTATTAAAAAAGCAACAATGCACTCTGGGCAAATTTGCTGTAAAAATGCATAAGATAATTATTTTTTTACATATTTTTGCAAAAATCTGTTAATCATCCTCCGTCCTGATGAAAACTACAAAATCGTTTAGAAAATTAAGGGATTTTTACTCTTTTAATTTACAAATTCATTGATTTGGTGGGGAAAAAACACTCAAAATGACAAATTTTCAATATAAAAAGTAGTTGTGGACTGGATTTTTTGTTAACCTTTTATCAAAGTCTTGGACATGTGAAATAACATTGCCTTTGATGCATTGTTTTTGATTAATTTTCTTTTCTTTTTTTTCTCCCTAATTTACAGTTGGTGGCTGTTTTTGCCCCATTGACTTCCAGTATAACCACATTTTTTATTACAAAACCATGACACCATATAATCATGCATTTTTGAATTTGAATGTTGGTGGTTTTCCCTGTTGGGAAGATGTAAAATTTGTCATTTTTTTACTGTTGATCATCAGTTGACACCATTAAACCTTTTGATAGGCCTGTGCAAAAACAATCTTAGTTTCTGAATTTTATATTGAGTATAACAGCAAAGTGTGTGTGTATGTGTGTCTGTGTGTGTCCTTTGCGCACTTACCTTGATGTTTCTGAGAAAATCAAAATATGCATCTCGGCTCTCAGAACTACATGGAGTAAACAAAAAAAAGACTGTATTTATGTACCATCAAATGTGGCTATGATGGAAGTCAGTGGGGGCAAAAACAGCTACCAACAGTAAATTAGGTTGAAAAAATGAAAATCTAACAATGCATCAAAGCCAATGTTGTTAATGATCGTTCACATGTCCAAGACTTTGATAAAAGGTAAATAAAATCCAGTCCACAATTACTTTTTATATCGAAAATACGTCATTGCGTGTGCTTTTTTTTCACCAAATCACTGATATCATTTGGGAATTTGGCAATTAAAGAGTTAAAATCATGTAATTTTCTAAACAGTTCAGTAGTTTTGATCAGGACTGAGGTTGATTAACAGATTTTTAAAAAACAATTGATAAAAATATTTATCTGATGCATTTTTACAGCAGTTTAATTCAGTGGATGTTTTCATCCCGAACATAACAGAAGGGTAGTAAATTTGCACCGCGCACAAGGGTTAATGTGTTTCGAGGATTAACCGTGGTCTTTTTGGTTTAAATAGTGATTGAATTGTAATTTTTAGGTGAACTAAGGTCAATTGTCTTCGTAGACCACCAGCATCAAGTAAGAAGACCAAAATGTAATATAAAAAATGAGGGAATCTGAAAGCTCTGTGAGTGGTTTTTAAATGTTAGTTAGTGGTACAAATAAAAGAGCTATTATAATTTTAATGAAGCCTCAAGATCTGTTGCTCTCAATGGGCTTTTCAGAAACTAGAATGCCTTGTATAAAAAGTCGGCACCTTTTTCATTACGAGAACGACAAACGTGCAAATGACTTTTAAAACCATAATGTGGTCTTTGCATTAAAAAAAGCGAGGTAATTACAGCAATTTCCCCACATCAAGCTTGAGTTTCCAAAAAGTGTCAATTTAGTTTTATGTCCTCGTAATGCTCTGCTGTGTGTTGTCTTGCCTAGTATTCAAATTTATGTTCAAGGTATTTATTCACACTCACACTTGTTAAGATTAAAGTTTGGCCTAGCAGACATTTGACTTGAGATTGCAGAAATACACTCCATGCATTACATCATCATCATCATTAGACTTCATTAATGTACATCACACCTTGTGGTATAGTATTATTATTATTATTATTATTATTATTATTAATATTATTGTGATACTCCCTCTTGTTGGACTAGAGCTAAACTTTATGAATAAAGCAGATTTGTGCGTCCAACTGCCTGATACTATTTTAATTGGGATCGAGCAGAAATGGGAAGCTCACAAGTCTATTTCTTATGGAAAACAGCTGTTTCTTCTATGATGCATGTGTGTGTGTTATATCATGAAAATGGATTTTAAAAGCTTCCCGCTCATATTGCTTTAATCAAGGTGTAGTACCTCATACTTTTTTCCAAAACTCACCACTTTGAAATTCTGTTTTTTTTTTTCTTCTTTTTCTCTTATCTCAGCTCATAGATCTTTAACTATTCCCCCTTAAGGCCTTTAAAAGCTGTCGATTTCTCAAAGCCTCGCTCTGGTTGATGTATGAGCTGTGCATCTGACCTCTGTTCATAGGTGGGGTTATTAACCTGTCGGTGCCGGTGGTCCTCCCCGTCTCCAGTGCCGATAAGGAGCGTCTGGATGGGAGCACAGCATTCGCTCTGGCCTACGGAGGTCGGAGAGTCGCCATTCTGAGAAACCCAGAGTTCTACGAGCATCGCAAGGAGGAGCGCTGTGCCCGGCAGTGGGGGACCACATGCAAGGATCATCCACACATCAAGGTCAGGGGTCAAATATGGACACGCAAGCTCTTTTTTTTTTTTTTTTTTTTTTTTTTTTTTTTTTTTTTTTTTTTAAATACACTTTTTTTTTTATTTAATTCTGTTCCTGATTAGGCACGGGCAGGTATAAGGTTCTGAGGGTATGATAACTTAAGATAAAAATATCAGTATTGTGATTACTGCTGTAAAATATTTTCTTTTTTTAAATGTCTGGGTAAAAAACAATTTTGTTCAACTGTTTTAAGAAACATTTCACATATTTTGGAACAGTAAACATGTTAAACATGCTAAATAATTGACTAGTAGATTTAAAAAAAATTAAATAAAATAGTTGTAAATCACACACACACACACACACACACACAAAAACCCAAACATATACATAGGAACGGTATAACCGAAAATTTTAGCAGTTTTAAATCCTTGACTTTTTTTAAACTGTGGTAAACCTTGAAGCTGGTTCTCGTACCATGCCTATTCCTGATGCCACTCTAAGCTAAAAATTTTTAGTTAGTTTAATCATTACCTATGGACAAAAGGTCAACCAAGAAGTTACTAAGGGTTACAATTGTATTTTCTAAAATATAATGCCCTGGTACGCACAGGGTGTTATTGACATGCGTTTAAATGCATCTTGTGACTACTTTTGTTCACTTTTTGTTAAGATCCGTTCCCACTTATTTTGCCACAATCTACATAGATTTTTCTGAGATGCTAACATGAGTACTTTGAATGGATAAAACCATGTCCTGGAGCTTATGTTAGAGCAGGAAAGCTAGCCAATGAAAAAATATTTTATTATTTTATATGATATATTAATATTTGATTATATTTGAGTATTTTTTTCATTGTAATTTGTTCACGTTGGTACAGCACAACGGAATTTTAGATGCATTTTCACAAAACACGTCCCATAACGATCATGTTATGGCCTGTTTCCACTGAATGGTATTGTACGGATTGGAAAGCTTTTATGGCCGTTTCCACTGTCAAAAGGCGTACCGAACTGAACCGTACCAAACCACTTTTTTGGCACCCTTTCGAAAGGGTACCAAAACACAAGAACGGGTATCAAAAGGCGGAGCTAGACGCCCAGCTGAATGCTATTGGTTTTAATTCCCGCCACAGTTAAATTACAGCTTCTCATTCAAAACATTCAGCCGGGTTTTTTTTTATAATCGCACCAAAATGTATTAAAAGCGAAGTGAATTATAACAGAGCAAACTTTTCTGTAATCGTAGTAATGCTGTGCGTTATTTGTTTAACCCTTTAAGGTGACGTACTGACTGACAGGGCTGCACAATGCGTGAGGCCAGCAAACATGAACACAATTTCTATAATTATACTTTATTTATAGATCAAGGTCTGTGGTTCTGCATACAATGACTTTATCTTGCTGGAGTTTATGGCCGTTTCACTTTACTTCAGGATGCATCAATGCCGTTCTGTAAGATTATTGGAGACATTCATAAGTATTCCTAGCAAATCTTATAAGTGTTGGAGATATAGTCTTTACGTAAACGCACTAAATTGCACTTAAGCAGCGTTTATTTAAGAGTGCACCAGTAAATCTAAGTTCGAGCAGCTTATATTTGAGGGAGCATGCAAGAAGTTGTTGCACGAACAGAGGAAATCAGCGCGCAAGCAAAGAGATTTGCATGCTCGTATTACATGAATGCGATCTCGACTTGTAATACTGCGCTCACGACATTTGTCATTAAAATAACAGCATAGGTAATTGGAAGATCTGTGTAAAAGGCCTGCTGCCACAGCTGGAATAAATCCTAGAGGAAACACTGCATACCATGTGTCTGGTAACAAGAAAACTAATTTTGTGCTTGATTCAATACAGTCACAACCAATGAGAGAATATTTGAAGAGTTCAGATGCAAAAACCTCCAGGTGTCGTAAGAAATTTCCATCGAAAATTAAACAAATTTCTCAGCCTCCTTTGTTTATGTTGAGTTATGTCACTTTGAAATCCATGAAAAGAACTACTTATTTGCCATAAAAGTGAAATTATTGAACCTACACACAGGAGCCTGATAAAATTTCAAAGTTTTTGCATCTGAACTCTTCCTATGCACCACTATCTTCAGCTATATTTTGAACCTGCAACATATTATTGGGTGGGACTTGTTTTTTCGTATGACACCACACAAATGATGGTTTATGCATGGTTAAATAATTCTATCAACTTATATAAGCAGTTGGCAGTGATTAACATTGTTCTGTATCTCATTTTTGTTGTCAGCGCCCTCCTTTTTTTTCTTTTATGACTCACAAACCACCTGGAAAGTCCCGATTATAAGCCTGCCCTGAATGAGAGCACTGTTTAGACTACATACATGTTAATATGGAAGCAGAATCGCAGTGATTCAGCAGCACGATCCATTAACGCATCACTTTTCACCTGTCATGGAAACTGTTCTACAGATGGTACAAATGTGAAATTGTTCAAGGCTTTCGGCTGCTTCAATGCTATTTGGTACATTATTATTATTATTATTTGTTCAAGACTCAATGTCATCTGGAACTCGCAGTTCACATTTGCATTAGACATTATAGATGTAGATACAGTGGGGGAAATAAGTATTGAACATGTCATGTTTTTTCCTAGGAATAATATTTAAAGGAGCTGTCTACATGGAATTGAACCTGATTTTAGAAAAAACCAAAACAATACAAACAAAAATAAAACGAAACAAAAAAGTGATCTTTAATAACAATGGAATAACACAAGTATAATTTAATGAACTACTGAAATGTATTGCACTGCTTAGGTGTGAGTTTATCACAGACCTCAACCGAGTGTAAAAATCTTGATGGTTCTGTGAGTCTCGTCTATCAAATCTGAGCTTTATTTTGTATGTTCAATTGGATTTAAGTCAGGTGATTGGCTAGGCCATTCTTCCTTGGCCACTGGTCCTTCCAGTTTCCTTGGCTGTGTTTTGGATCATTGTCTTGCTGAAATGTCCACCCTGGTTTCATCTTCATCATCTGATAATGTAGATGTTGCACTGAAGCAGCTAATATTCATTTACACTGAGGAAGGGCAGAAGGTTGCTAAAGAACTACTGAGAGATTTCAACTGCTGTCTGGGTTTTCACTGCCTTTCTACACCTCCCTTTCTTCATGTGTTCAATACTTTTTCCCTACGTCATGTCATTTTATTATGCTTAATAACTTAATTTGTAAACCAATTAGATTTGTTTTCTGTGCATATATAGGTTTGTTTGGTTGTTATCAACATCCAGTGAAAATTTTAAGTCAACAGCACCTTTAGACATATGTTTTCTGAGAAAAAGGGTGATGTGTGCAATACTTATTTCCCCCACTGTAGATAGTTATAGATGTATTATAATCGTAGATAAATATGGTGGGTAGTATAACTATTTCCTAATATAGTATTCATACAGGTGTTATGATATCAAATAATAATTATATTATTATTTTTTTATTATATTTTTTTCTAGTTCAGAATCAGAATCGTGCGCAAACACACAAGGATTTCTTTTTTCTTTTTTCTTTTTTTCATGTCTCAGGGTACACACATATGCATATCAATACAAGAAGACAGAAGGACATTTAAATAAGTGGGAAATAAAGTAAACAATGAAGATTATGACAATTATGACATCAGCACAAAAAAAAACATTAAGTGTGCCTCACACAGGAGAGTGGGCTTGACAAACCACCTGTAGAAACACTCAAAAAAAAAAATTTGCTTGTGAATCGTTCAGTTTTTCCACTTATAAAGTCCGCAATGTAAATAGCAAATGCGCCATGGCGTGACGCAATTGACGCTTAAAGGGAATGGGAGATGAGACTCTTATTGGTTTAATGCACGTTTTTCTCAAAACACACCCATAACTCATTAAGAGAATAGGCACAACCCTGTTAGACCATGCGCAAAGCATTTTAAAATGGCAAAAGTGTATTCGAACATGCCCTTGATGCTTTTGCGCAATGCGCTTTAGACTCTGCGCCTAGTTTGTTAAAATAGAGCCCATAGTTTTCTGTGTACATACACTGTAATAATGCAGGACCTGTAGAAACACTCAAAAAAAAAAAAAAATTAAAACCACTCCCTTTTACGCTAATAGCACAAACAGATCCTTTGTACAATACACATCTTTTTTCTATTGCCTCTTCTTCTTGAATCGCCGAATGCCTCCACAATTGTAAGTTGCTTTAGACAAAAGCATCTCTAAATGATTAAATGTAAGTTATATATACACACATCTAGATGGTTTGCATGCAATGTTTGCATTGTTGGCACTTTTTTTGTATCTGTAACTGTGAAAGAAAGATTTTCCACTTTTCTACCATTTTAAAAGGTAAAGTCATGATATCTAGCGAGAAACGACAGACCTGATGCTTTATAAGGTCCCCGTGCGCTCTCATTGCCAAGCTTTCTTTGGCCTGCGTTCTGACAGCCGACGGAGCCACGATGCCCTCTCAGTTGGTCTGTGGAAACAGGGTCTCGCGCGTTCCCTCATCTTTACCCCATCGCCGCTTTCGTAATCTCTTTATTCCTCGACCTCCTTCATTTCACACTTGTGTTTTAGTTGGATTTCTCACCCTGCACTCTCTTTAAACAGTGTTTGGGCAAGTGACGTTCAGCTCCCCTTCTCTACCCCTTCACCTTCCTCTTACAAATCTTGCCGAGTAAATACTGAACAATTGTTTCCATCTGTAAGTAGGGATTGTGGGCTTAGGTGGACTTTAATGGCTCCGCTCTGCTCCAGCTCGCACTAATGGGCGCCAACGGTGAGCCTTCGGACTCTGGAACGGCCCTGTCTGTCTGCTGGCCTACGGTCACAAATAAACCCATCCCCAGAACAAAGGAAAAAGTTGCACACTGTAAAGAAACTAGCGATCAGCGTTCTTTTAATTTATCGTATTCTTCGCTCAAAGGCTTTTTCTTAGTGCAGTTCAGAGTTATTCGAATCTCTAGTAAACTTTGAATCCTCTTCACTAAAGCCTGTGTGTGTAATTTAATATAAGGGTATTCTTAATGCATTGATAATGCAGTAAAATATGCTTTATCTTTCTAGGGCCCTATCATACACCAGGCGTAATACAACACAAGACGTATTTGGCGCGATTTGTTGCTATTTTCAAACCAGCACAACAGTAATTTTCATGTTTTGTGCCTCATTGTTTAAATGGCAAATCCATTTGTGTCACTCAGTTCATTTATGACAATTAGCATTTGTATAATGTTATTATTGTTCATTTATTCATTTTCTTTTTGGCTTAGTCCCTTTATTAATCTGGGGTCGCCACAGCGGAATGAACCGCCAACTTATCCAGCATATGTTTAACACAGCGGATGCCCTTCCAGCCACAACCCAACACTGGGAAACACCCATACACTCTTGGATTTACACACATACACTACACCAAATTCAGCTTATTTATCAATTCATCTATAGCGCATATATTTGGACTGTGGGAGAAACCGGAGCACCCGGAGGAAATGCAGGCAATCACGGGGAGAACATGCAAACTCCACACAGTAATGCCAACTGGTCCAGCTGGGGCTCAAACCAGCAACCTTCTTGCTGTGAGGCAATCGTGCGACCCACTGCGCCACCGTGATGCCATAATGTTGTATTTGTTTTAATAAAAACAAGTTTAGATTTGTCCACCTGTAAGCGTCTCCAAAACCCGACATCACCATATGGGGCATAAAAAAAAATGTTTGGATATAACTGGATATAATTATTGTTCATTTATTAATTTGCTGAAAATTAGAGCTGAATATAGAAATAGCTTTGAAACAAATCTTTGCGCTAAACAAACGAAATTATGTAGGCTAATATGTTAATATGTAGGCTAATGTGTTCAGCGGAGTTTCCTTACTCCACAAAAGTAAAGAGATGAAGTAAGAGAATGAGGCTAAATGGAGGAGGCTCGTTCTTTATCCTCGTGCTGCAGATGGTCTGTTTAACTGTTTTCTCGCTTGTGAATCGTTCAGTTTTTTTCAATTATAAAGTCCGCAATGTAAATAGCAAATGCGCCATGGCGTGACGCAATTGACTCTTAAAGGGAATGGTAGATGAGACTCTGATTGGGTTAATGCACGTTATTCTCAAAACACACCCATAACTCATTAAGAGAATAAGCACAACCCTGTTAGACCATGCGCAAAGCATTTTAAAATAGCAAAAGTGTATTCAGGCATGCCCTTAATGCTTTTGCGCAATGCGCTTTAGACTTTGCGCCTAGATTGTTAAAATGGAGCCCATAGTTTATTTCTGTGTACATACACTGTAATAATGCAGGATTCCACACAATTCATTCATGTCGTCGCAGCACAAATTGATAAGTGGATTGAACATAAAATAATTGTCTCAAAATCTCAAGAATTGTTTTTTAAAAAAGTATTTTGAACATACAGCAACATATTTTGACAGCATATTTTACCCTAACCTTTACACCTTCATGCCATTTAGAAATAAATATAGTATGTATCAGGTAATCTAGTTGTTGTAGCAGTTAAATTATAATGTATAGTACAGTACGTAGAATGTGGTCACAAACATTAACAGCCAAAGCATTAACAGCTAATAAGCAATTAGGTAAAAGTAAGACTTGATCCGAACATGTTACCACATTATAAACCCTTTATACAGTTTTTTTTTTTGGATGTTCAATTTTTGTCACTTAAGCATTAAAAGTTCTTAAGATGTGATAGTGTAGGATATTCAATCTATTATAATATAGATCAGAGAAGCCCAAAGTTGGCCCATGGTAATCTTTGATTTGGCCTGCCATCCCATCTGAGAAGAGAGTAAGAATGATAGGGATGGTTTAGAGAGTGTCATTTCAAATATAATGTAACCTTTTGTTTGTTTTATTGTTAAATATAAAGTTTAAATGTACACACTGTCACCTGATAGATAGAGAACAATGCAGAGACTTTGGTGAGCAAATCAAGGAGATGGCAGATTCTGCTTGACTAGTGTATTCAGCATTGAACTCCACCACTCTTCACTGTTATGTTTTTTTGCAATACGTTATAAATTTTAAAAGTTATAGTGCATTAGTTAATACGATTTAAAGTGATATTTTTCATTTATTTTTAAATATTATGAAATAAATTCTGAAATTATCCATGACAACTTTAATGTAATCTAGTTTGGTATATTCACCTCTGGCCCACAGCTCATGATGATATTTGATTTTTGGTCCTTTATATGAAAAAGTTTGGGCACCCCTGATATAGATGGATTAAATATAGTTTAGTATTATTACTGTTGTACACATTATTCATTCATTTTCATTTCGGCTTAGTCCCTTTATTAATCTGGGGTCGCCACAGCGGAATGAACCGTTAACTTATCCAGCATATGTTTTACGCAGCGGATGCCCTTCCAGCTGCAACCCATCACTGGGAAACATCCATACACACTCATTCACACGCTTGCGCTACGGACAATTTAGACTACACGATTCACCTATACCACATGTTTTTGGACTTGTGGGGGAAACCGGAGCAACTGGAGGAAACCCACACCAACATGCGGAGAACATGCAAACTCCACACAGAAATGCCTACTGACCCAGCGGGGGCTCGAACCAGCAAACTTTTTGCTGTGAGGCGATTGTGCTACCCACTGCGCCACCGGGCTGCCCCTGCTGTACACATTATACCATTGTTTTTAGGGTGTTGTTTCTGAATACCCTTATAATGCATTATATATTAGGCTTCTTGTACTGTGTTACAAAAGTGTATAATAGGTTTAAATGTGGCTGATTTTATTTCTTAAATTGTGCACACTTAACTACATCAGTTTTTACTTTCTGATGACATTTTAGAATAATTTGTCTCTGCTAGGGCCCTAATTTACTAATAATGAACTGATGTGACATCGTTTCAAACAAAATCAGACCAAAATCAAGTTTGTTTGGGGTTTGTTTCAGGAGTTTCAAATGGCGAGTTTCAAACTTTCCAGAAAAGTTTAGGTCAGACGTCCAAGAGTAAAAACATAGACTGAAGAGCTGCTTCGTAGTAATAATTGAAATGCAATTTTAAACATGTAAAAACAAGACAAGACTGCATCAGATAGTAGCAATATTAATGTTTGCACTCCAGTCAAATAAAATCACGTCATGTTTATTTATAGGACTTTATACAGTACAATATTTTTGTATAATCATGTCAGGGACTGGTGTTGCAACGTCTTGTGAAAGTCATTTCTTTGTAAAGAAGTATTTGATTTTGAGGCTCCTTGAAGTTCTGTCAAAGCCAAACCTGGAACTACCGTCATGCCTGTTTTCATTTTACACCATCATTAATATCACTTAAGCTGAAACAACCCCCCCCAAAACAAATGAGTCCGAATGCCTCCTTGATTAATAGAGCCCCCAAAATAGCAATATTTGATCTTATGAATCTGTAAGTAAGAGAAACTAAATGCATCTATGTGCATACTGTTAGAAGTAGAGTTCACAGAATCATGCACATGTTCAATTCCCTCTGCTGAAGCATGTCAATCAGCGGGGCTGTAAAACTGGCCTCCATTATATGCAGTAAATACACTTTTCCTGTTTATTTCGGCTGTCAGTCTGACAGCTGAATCCACATTGGGAGTTTCGGTGATGGGGGGATGTTAAGCAGACTTGAGAACATTTACCTAATTGCATTATCTGTTTTCTTTCCCTTCGCTGAATGGGCTGCAGTGCTCAACCAGCGCTATTTTCTATGACAGTTAATAGTGTTGATTTACTGTATAGATCGATTTGGTGCCAACAGAGTTTTTCCATCGCCAGCCTTTGCAACATAAATGAAATAAACGGCTGCTACTGTTGCTATACTGCAGCCAGCCAGTGACAGCTGCGCATGCATTCAGTCTTCAAATGCAAAAGCAGTGCAGTGGATGAAGCGTTTTATTAACATTCGCCGCTTTTAGGCATCTCCAAGTTTGCTTAATACGATCACATACTTGCACATAAAGGTCCCTTGCCACCAGTGCTGCTGTCAAGTCGAATCAACAGATGAAAGTCTGCCGGGTTGTGAAATGGGATTCTCCGTCGTTGCGGCCCCAAAATCTGCCGCAAGCTGTGGTATCCTCTGCATACTGTGCAGATTTTTAACCCTGGCCAAGTTAGAAGCTCAACGAATGCCAATGAGGACCTCCCGAAGGCGAAATATTAGTGAAAGCAGTCGAAAGTTGTAGCCTGATATAACGGGTGCCTATATAGGTGGATTTGAAGTCCTGTTTTGAAATGTAAATGTTTAAAAATCCAGCTAATCAACTAGGAGCCTTTGAATTCAAATCTGGGAATGATACTTTCTGTTAAACTTGAAAATACGGCTTTGTTTTTTTGTACTATTAAAGTTCACAGGTGACTGCAATTGTGGACTTTTAAGGAAGAACCACTTTGGTTTTGCAACCTTTGCAAGGTTAACGACGTCATCTTTGAAATGAATACGAAGTTTTGATTGATTCTTGTATATTTTCCTGTTTGAATCTACAACCGACCATATTAGCTGCCAATTTCAAACAGTTTATTCTGTCTTAGTGGCCAGAAGATGTTGTAGATCAAACAAGTCTAGCTATGTTAGACTGTTTTTCTTTCTCTAAAGCAAAGTGCTGAGAGTTTGAAATGATTTTCTTGTTGTTTTGGCTTCTAAAAACTGAAGTGTTTCTTTTGTTTCTGCAAGTGTTGCAGGTTTTGTGCCTGATGGTCTTTTTTTGTGGCAGATGGTGATGGAGAGTGGAGATTGGCTGGTTGGAGGAGATCTCCAGGTGCTGGATCGAATCTACTGGAATGACGGGCTGGATAGTTACAGACTTACACCAACTGAACTCAAGCAGAAGTTTAAAGAGATGAACGCTGGTATGAGTAGTCTGCTATTCAAACTGTAGCAGTCAACATAGAAGCATGGATTTTCTTTAAATGACTGAGTTAGTTTTAATACAAACTTCAATAGTAAGTCAATATAGAGTTTATTTGTATTTCTAGACTGTGATGTATTTGCTGTTCTCTTTTTTAGATGCCGTCTTTGCCTTTCAACTGCGAAACCCAGTGCATAATGGCCATGCACTGCTCATGCAGGATACACAGCGGCGTCTAATTGAACGTGGCTACCGCCGTCCTGTCCTTCTGCTGCACCCGCTGGGTGGATGGACCAAAGATGATGACGTGCCATTGGCCTGGCGCATGAAACAGCATGCAGCCGTGCTGGAGGAGGGTCTACTTGATCCCAACTCCACCATAGTTGCCATTTTCCCATCACCAATGATGTACGCCGGCCCCACAGAGGTTAGTGTGGAATGCAAAAAGGACCTAGAATAGACACCTGATGTGTCCCATTATAAGTAATAATGTTTGGTCATTATAATTTTTAGTTAGCTATTCATTATATTTGTTTGTTTTTATACTTTATTCGGTTACTCTTTATCAAGTACAACCCCAAATCAGAAAATGGAAATGGCAAATAAAAAAGAAAGTAGTGATTTCTAAATTTACTTGGACTTATTATATTTATATACTTATATTTCATTGCAGACAATACAACAAACATTATTTAATGTGTTCCTCATGATTTTTCTTTCTTTTTTATTAAATAAACACCTGTTCTAATTTTGGTTCTTGCAACACATTTCAAAAAAGTTGGAACAGTAATGCATTTACCACTTTCTAATGTTGCCATTTCTTTTCACAACACTTAGGACATTTAGGACCTGAATACACTAAGTGATGAAGTGTTTCAGGGGTAATTTTGTTCCATTCTTCTTGCAAACAAGTCTTAAGGTGGGCAACAGTACAGGGTCTTTGTTTTCACCACACATTCTGTATTAGAGACAGGTCGGGACTGCAAACAGGCCAGTCAATTACCTGTATGTTCTTCCTCTGCAGCCAGGACTTTGTATTGTGTGCAGAATGTGGTTTTGCATTGTCTTGTTGAAATATGCATAGACATCCCTGGAAAAGATATCATTTTGAAGGCAGCATATTGTGCTCCAAAATCTTTATGTGCTTTTCAGCATTAATTGTGCCATCAAGTTATCTTCACTAAGGGCACTTGACCATGACAGACCTTGGCTTTTGGACTTGTTGCTGGTAACAACAAGTCTGGTCTGGATGATCCTTTTCTTCTTTGGTCCGAAACACACAGCGTCCATTTCTCCCAAAAAATACCTAAAATACTGATTATGACCACAGTACACGTTTCCACTTTGTGATGGTCCATCCTAGATTCCTCCGAGCCCAGAGAAGTCACCGGTGCTTCTGGACACTATTAACATAGGGCCTCCTTTTGGCACAGTGCAGTTTTAGCTGCCATTTGTGAATGTAACTAGGTATTGTGGTACTTGACAGTTTTGCCAAAGTAGTTGCAGGTCTGAATGACAGGAAAGGATGTATATTTACAATTGAAATGAAATTGGAGAGATAAATCATGACATATATTGTGTACATATTGTCTGCAATGAAATCACAGTCTAAGACCCAATCCCAATTCTATTTTTTTAAGACCGTAACTATACTGCGCATTTACACAGTGGCCATATTCATTTATATAAACACACGAAAACAACTTTAACATTATAACAGACACTGTAAAATGCTCATTCCCAGCCACTAGACTTTTCTGAAAGGGCATTCCAGTGTCGTTGTGGGACTATACAGGAGTTAATTATATGGATTATAGAAAATTTGCGGTTTTTATTTATTTTTTTTTAGTGTTTTTTTTTTTATAGCATGATTGTAAAACACGAACGTGGTTATGAAAATATTAAAACATGTGTTTGTTTGTTGTAAAAATTGATAATAATGACAAAATACAAATTTTTGGATCTCCTTACTTCCGGGTGCTGTGATCCTGCTGTTGTATCTGGTGTATTATGGGAAATTTTCTTACCCCTTGGTTTCAAGTGTGGTTGTGAAAAAATCTTGGTTCGAAGGGCTATTCACCCCTTCCCCTTAGCCCTACGCCTTCAAGCTAAAGAGAATTGGGACACCCATACACTATTCACAGGAACGTGCAAAACTAGGGGTAAGGGAAAGGGCTAAGGGGTAGAATTGGGATTGGGCCAAAGTAAATTTGGAAATTACTACTTTTTTATTTGCATTTTCCATACTGTCCCAACTTTTTCTGATTTTGGGTTGTACTTATCTATAAAAAATTTTATGGTCACTATGCATATTAAAATGAATGCAAAGATTCTCCTCCCCATGCCCAATTCTTTCTGATTTTGCTCATTTGAAATATCGCCTGCCTGCATACTAGGGAATTGCATACTGCTTGACGTTTTAGACAATGTGCTTTTCTTCAAGAATGATAATCAAAACGGTGTTTGAAATCAATGAACTGTTGTATGGAAAGTTAGTGGTGAAGAATCTTGCGTAGGCTGCATTCCTTAGTAAATTGTCAGTGGTGCACTGAATTTCTGATCCGTTCCACCTAACCAGTGCTGGAGGTAAAAGGCAGCCGGCACAGTGTGTACTTGGGGGCATCACACGTCTCTGGACATTGCAGTAGGAATTGATTTTCCCCTCCTGAAGTGGGTCTAAACAGAACCAAATTTTTTCAAGGCCAATGACATCCCTTTATGATCCATACGTGCATGCAATCATACGGCAAGGACGAATGGGGAGCTTTCTTCTGACAAAAAAAGTTGCTGGTATAGTGTTCCATGGCTATTTTGAAGTCTCTTGTTCTTTAATCATGTGGCCGGGACATTAAAAAATTTATTGGGAGCAGACAGAGTCTGTAAGACTAAAGCAAGCCCACAGGAAGCAGTCGTTCGCCTCACTGAGTTATGAGGAGGAAGTAGGGGACATGCTGACTCCACAGAAAAGAATTAGCTTAGGTGGCCAATTCTGATCATGTGTCCACTTAGAAATGTTTTCGTTTTATCTCAAAATGATCGCTTTTGACAGCTTTTTGAGTTGTCCCCATCATTGTGTCACTGAACAAAATTTCATGTTTCCATTTGGTTTACATTATCATTGTTATTCCAGTTTTAAGCACAGGATTGTTAATCAGAAATGATTAATGTCATCATTTATTCACTCATGTTGTTCCAATCCTTTCATTCTTTCATGGACAACATAAAAGCACAGACTGTCCCAGATGCTTCTTTCTGCATTTATCTGTTTGATTTGCGTGTTGTATTCCAAGTTTTCCTCCATTTTTGTGTCTATGTAAAAACGAAAACGTTTAATGTTAGAGGCAGGAAATTGTCCCATTGTGGGTGCTCTGAAATCTCATTTGGTGACAAAACACAGAATCTACTAGCATGAAATATGGTGGCATATTTGTTTGGGGTCAGTGGGAATGACATTTAAGAACTATGGCTGAGGAGAACAGTTCAAGTGTATAATTATGAAAATGTTAGTATTGTATTAAAACGGCATGGTTTCAGAAAACTGTGCGGGTGACTGGATTCTTTGATGATAGTGTATGGTTTTTGTTTTGTCTTTCCAAAAATTCATGCAAATGTATTTTTTTTTCTAGATTTTGAACTACTGCTCACAATTTATAAACGATTGATCTATTTATTTTTCAGAAATATTGTTATCAGGATTTTGAGTGGTGGCTTTATCATGATAACACTCAAAATCACAAAGGTTCTTCAGCAAAAATCCTTTTGTTTTGTCCTTACACATACATAGCGCTTTTCTGGACACTCAAAGCACTTTACACATTTTTGGGGAAATCTCCTCATCCACCACCAGTGTGCAGCATCCACATGGATGACGCAACGGCAGCCATATTGCACCAGACCGCACACCAGCTGATTGGTGGAGAGGAGACAATTAACTTGATGAAGCCAATTATGATATGGGGATGGTTAGGAGGCCTTGATGGACAGAGGCCAGTTGGCAAATTTGGCCAGGATGCCAAGGTTAATCCCCTACTCTTTTTCTAAAGACATCCTAGGATTTCTAACAACCATAGAGAGTCAGGACCTCGGTTTAACATCTCATCCAAAATACGGCGCTTACTGAGCAGTATAGAGTCCCCATCAATATACTGGGTGTGTGGACCCACACAGACCGCAGGTTGAGTGCCCCCTGCTGTCTCACTAACACCACTTCCAGCAGCAACCTAGTTTTCCCATGTGGACTCCCATCCAGGTACTGAAAGGGCACAGCCCTGCTTGGCTTTAGTGGACGACCATGTTGCAGAGCGCTAGCTGGCAGCTAGTTTTGTGAAATATAATGAACGCAAGTGCCACCCCAACTCTACTTAACATCCACATAAATTAAAAGAATATTATTAATACTGTTAATTAAGCATTAAACAGCGGTACCAAGCTAGTCTTGTGCTATGAGCCACCACAGTAGTTAATTACATGCCGATAACTTCTCTTATAATATATTTGTGCATGCTGTTGAAGAGTGCACTGTGAGCACAGAATAACAGCTAAGTGAAAGTGGCAGGATTTTTGCTATACCAGCGCTGCCAGTAGAAAAAACACTTTCGTTTTGCCGCTTTTAGTATGTCTCATCCTGAAAATGAACCAGACCCTTGCGAATGCCGCGTCCTTTCTGAAACGCCCTTTAGGAGAACGTGTTTTACTCACCCAAACAGGAATCGCATCTGACAAGAGTTGTCAACAGCTTTCCAACACCACAGCTCACTCAAAACCCTTCTGCGATCCACTTTTGGGACCACCAGATGAGAAACCCTGCCCTAATTGATTGACTTTAAAGGTCCACTGAAATTAAAATAACGTTTTTTAGATGTTAGTGTCAGCATGTTATTTTTAGGAAATCTACTCTATAAGACAAAACAGTGGCAAAGATGTAAAAAAAAATGTTCACGTCACCTTGTACTTCAGTTTCTCATCACATCTTGACCAATCAAATGCTCTGTAGTATCTGGCATTCCCCGCCCCCTTCAAGGCGCTTTGCTTTTCATTTGATGCGCTTGATCTCAACCACTCTCACTGTGTTAAAACTAAACCTTATTGGCTTTTAAAGCGGGAGGAGCTATTCTATGTCCCTCCCTCTCTATATATTTCAATTGAGATTACATCAAAAATCAGAAAAAAATGAATGCACATTTCAAAACACTTTTAGAGAGTTTTAAAGTGAAAGTGGACTAAATCTGAACTGTTTCCGACAGGTGCAGTGGCACTGCAGAGCCCGAATGGTGGCTGGGGCCAACTTTTACATAGTGGGCCGTGACCCTGCAGGAATGCCTCACCCGGACACTGGTAAAGACCTCTACGAGCCTTCACACGGTGCTAAAGTCCTCACCATGGCACCTGGACTCATATCGCTGGAAATCGTGCCTTTCAAAGTGGCAGCCTACAATAAAGTCAAGAAGGCTATGGATTTTTATGACCCCCAAAAGTAAGTTTCTTTTTTCTTATCTCCCCATTTGAACTGCTTTGCATTTTATTAACAATAATTAAGCAAGACAACCACCATACCTCATCAAAATCCAGAATAAAACCAGCTGCCGGAGGCCTAGATTTACCTAAATTTATCTTCCATGCATGTTCAAAGCAATCCATCACTGCACATGAAACTGCTCTCCATGTCAGGCTTCCTCGATTCCTAACTGCCAAGCCAAGAATAACAGGAAATGTTTTGTTGTTGTGTGCTTTTACCAAATTCGACGGCTTTGTTCCATTCTTTGAAGTCATTTAGAAGTGGAGACCTGCCATTATTCCTCTGGCACTGTGCAAATTCTGTGGAAGATGACTAACGAAAATCATGCCCTTTTTTGGCGTATCGTCTTGCAATTAATAGCGCCCACCGCTATCGAGTTAACAGGCTTTTTTGAGTCGTCCCTGATGAATACCATGCCCCCATGTCATCACGCTGCAGATCTGACTGGAGGAACGACAGGGGACTTTTTAATGTTGCACGATCTTTATGCTAATGTGCGTCCCACACAGAGTTTGAAGGAACCACTTACCAAAAAATGAAAATTGTATCAAATTACTCGCCCCCGGATCATTTCAAAATCATATGCAGTTATTTTCTTCCATGGAAGGAGGAGGAGGACAACAACAACAACAACAACAACCGCAGATCCCCATTAGTCAAGCTCTAAAAAGAACAAACAACTATGAAAAATACATATATTTAAACATATTCTTCTCAATGAAAGTTTTATTCAGATGTTTCTCAATATTAGTAAAATTCTGTGCTTCAAGACCCCTCAAATTCTAATCTTCATATGAGGGATCCCATTCCTTGAATATAAAAGCTGTTTATAATTCAATTTATATTAATCATCATAATGTATTGTGCTCAACATATATGAGTACACCGCTCTCAAATCTCTCATTTAGATTAATGTTTTCAAGAGGAAGCTTTACAATATTTGTGCAGGTATATTAGATTAGTCAGTACTGAAGCCAAATCTCGACCTAATCTAACAACATAACTTGTGATAATGGTCCAAAATTAGAACACTCAAATGTATATGTTAGAGAAAAATACTAAATAAAAATGTAAAAAGAGCAAAATTCAAGAG
Organism: Danio aesculapii; assembly: GCF_903798145.1. Taxonomy (NCBI): domain Eukaryota; kingdom Metazoa; phylum Chordata; class Actinopteri; order Cypriniformes; family Danionidae; genus Danio; species Danio aesculapii. The sequence continues at coordinate 11,210,292 of NC_079435.1, read as the reverse complement.
AAACAGAAAAAAATTATTAACCTTTGTTAAACTTTTTGTAGTTTGTAATTATTTTTTCAATATTTCACATGAATTGCATTTCTAAAGATGTGATATATTTAAACATATTCTTCTCAATGAAAGTTTTATTCAGATGTTTCTCAATATTTGTCAAATTCTGTGCTTCAAGACCCCTCAAATTCTAATCTTCATATGAGGGACCCCATCCTTGAATGTAAAAGCTGTTTATAATTCAATTTATGTTGTCAATTTATGTTGTTAGTGACTAAAATATTATTTTAATAAATATATCCGTTTAATAATTCTGTTTTGGTTAAATGCACCCAAATATATAATCCATATTCACGTATATAAAAATATTCATTGAGGTTTACTCAGTTATGCTAAGCACTATAATAATAATTAATGCCATTTATATTATTAACTTTATAAATATGTTTCAAATATTATTTGAAACCTATTTAGTGTTAATCAAGTTATTTTATCAATTTTTATTATTTATTTGAATCTTATTGAAATGTTTCAAATTATTTGTAAAATTAAGCTTCAGGACCCCCAAAAACTTTAAAAGAAATTGTATGAGGGACCCCATCCTTTAATGTCAAAGCCGTCTATAATTCTATTTCTATTCAAATTAATATTATTTATGATCGTTATGTCATTTCTATTATTAATAATATTAATAGGTTTCAAATATTAATCAAACTATCTAGTGTTATTGAAGTTATTTTATCAATTTTTATTAATTATTTTAATGTTATTCAATCATATTTTTGGTAGTATTTGTCACTATTCGATGTTTTGATATCATTGTCTTTTATTGTAATAGGGGTTTATTTATCTTAATAAAGTTTGCCTTTTAATGTTAATGAGATCTTATGTTTGATTATTTTAATTTAATTTATAAAAAGTAATCAATTAATTTATTTACATTTTAAGTGTTGTGCATTTTCTCTGGACCCCCCTAGCACTCCCCGTACCCCAGTTTGAAAAGCTGTCTTTCGACACGGTTTTGAGATTGAGAATTGCAATTATCATCTTTATGACTGAGTGCTTGATATACAGTGGGGGAAACGAGTATTAAACACTTCACCATTTTTCTCAGAAAACATATCTAAAGGTGCCGTTGACTAAAGCCTGGTTTATACTTCTGCGTCGAGTGATCGGCGTGACCCACGGCGCATACCTTGCCGTGCATTTATACTTCTGCGCACTGTTTCTGTTGCTCTGCAACAACGCTTCAGAAATGCTAGCTGACAGTAGGTTTTTATGTTCCTCTGTGTCGAGTTTCTTCACTGGTGTTTTGTTTTTTTTGAGTGCTACCTTAGTGTATAAGTGGCTCAAACTCGCTCATTTTGAGGCGGGAACCGGCGGATGTGCAACAACTTTAATCATAAGGTAAACACAAAACAACAGTCTCCATCTGGAGCTCCTTCACGCGACTCCACACTTGTAAACACTCGCTCCATTGGGCTCGCGTGGCTCTCGGTCTCACCCACACTCGTCAGCGATACAAAGCTGACCAATCACAGAGCTTGCGCTATGCGTTGTTGCGATGTGTAGTTACATTTTTTTGAGAGGTGCGCATCAGCGTCGGCCACGGCGAGGGCTATGCGTCGACGCGTAGGCTGCGCCAGAGGATATGCGTGCGCTTAACGCAGAAGTATAAATCGGCCTTTACCCAAATCCATTTATGCAGAGAATACGAGTTCTCTGCATATGAAAACAAATTAGTTTAGAAATGAAGTTATGTGTAATAACATGAAATGACACAGGAAAAAAGTATTAAACACATGAAGAAAGGGAGGTGTAAAAAGGCAGTGAAAGCCCAGACAGCAGCTGGAATCTCTTAATAGTTATTCAGCAACCCTCATTCCCCATATGAGAGACTTCTTTACTATAAAGTATTAAAAACATTTCAGTAGTTCATTACTTTTTTTCTTCTGTCATTCCATTGTTATTACACAACAAATTTATCTGATTTTTATTTTTTGGTTATTTGTTTTTATGTTTGTATTGTTTGGGTTTTTACCAAAATCTGGTTCAGTTTCATGTCAACAGCTCCTTTAGGAATATTATTCAATCAAAAAACATGATGTGTTCAATACGTTTTCCCCCACTGTATAAAGTCATGCGCAGTGGTGACAGTGAGGTTGGAGGTTACTGGCATCACGTCGCTCCTCCATCCCAGCCGCTGGTTATAGGGGGGGGGGTTGGGGGTGCTAGACTCGCACTCCGTCTGAGTTTCAAAGGGTCCCGCTTGGCGCCTTGCTAAATTTATGGCGCTCCCGTCTGCTCCTTGAGAAGGGTGTTGAGCCTGGCCAAATTCGAGACGAATATGGATGCTGAGCCTAATTGCCAGGCATCCCCCTTAAAGTCCTCCTCTAAAAAAGCTCAAATCAGTGCAAGCTGGTTCTCATTTAGATGCATATTAACTGTTCTCTGTGGAGTTGGACTTTATGTGGTCCACCCCATCACCCCATTTGAAGTGACTACCAGGTGAAATGGTGATAATATTCCATAAAGCATCGTTTTTGGCTTTGTCTGATAACTGAATGCATCATATTTGCATCTTATTGCTAAGGTGTTTCGAACACATTTGAGAACACATTGTGTATGTATGTATGTATGTATATATATGTGTGTGTATATGTATATGTATATATATATATATATATATATATATATATATATATATATATATATATATATATATATATATATATATATATATATATATATATATGTGTGTGTGTGTGTGTGTGTGTGTGTGTGTGTGTGTGTGTGTGTGTGTGTGTGTGTATATATATATATATGTATATATATATATATACACACCATAGTTTTAATAACTAATTTCTAATATCTGATTTCTTTTATCTTTGCCATGATGACAGTAAATAATATTTGACTAGATATTTTTCAAGATCCTAGTACTGAGCTTAAAGAGACATTTAAATTTAGGCTTAACTAGGTTAATAAGGGAAATTAGGCAAGTTAAGGTAATTAGGCAAGTCATTATATAACAGTGGTTTGTTCTGAAGACAGTCGAACAATATTGCTTATTTTTCTAGCATTTGGTTGCCATTCTTGGAGGATGTTAAACCTCTGAAACTTGAAGCAGTTACTGTAGAATGAATAGTTGTGCATCTTGCACTTTTTAGTCTGTACCTTCCAGATGAATACTAGTGCTGATATAGCACAAGCATGCAACTCTTTCTTGACGTAAAGCCACAGGTATGAAGAACATGCCATCCCCCAGCCAATTCAGTTTAATATATTTTCTCTCTCTTTTTAATTTTTCTTTTCTTTTTTCTTTTATTATCATTATTTACTTGTGCTTAATACACTTAATATTTAATGTACTTAATACAGCATGCTGCCAACCTCAACATTTGGTGCTGACCTGTTTATATGCTTAATTTGTAAAATTAATGCACATCATATACTGTTTGTTGCACAATATATGGGTTATAGTAAAATGGTTAAAAAAATGCTTTTATTCTAGCCGAAATAAACAAATAAGACTTTCTCCAGAAGAAAAAATATAATAAGAAAAACTGTGGAAAATTCCTTGCACTGTTAAACATAATTTGGGAGATATTTGAAAAAGAAAAAGGGTTAATAATTTTGACTCCAACTGTATATAAGAGCATAGAGTTGTTAATGAGCACAGAACAGAAATATGATATACACCGATAGCTTAGCTAGCTATTAATGCTAGCAGGCCCTGATCTAGAAGCGGATGCTTGAGAAATAAGATAAAACTAGTGATAACAAGACATTTCATGCAGATTTAGTTGTAAAATAGTATGAGGGGTGTATTCACCCTTTTACAAAAGGAAAATAGTAATGAATGGGAATGTATTTTATGATAAAAATGGAAATTATACATCCACTCTGTCACTCCAAACACAAATAACACTGCCATAACAAACAAGAATGACATCACTTAAGCCTGCACAGCACTTCAAATATAAGTAATCTATAATATATTTTGTCAAATGTATTTATACAGTTGAAGTCAAAATTATTCACCCTCCTGAAAATAGTTTTCATTTTCAAATATTTCCCAAATGATGCTTAACAGAGCGAGAAACTTTTCACAGTATTTCCTATAGTATTTTTTATTCTTATTTGTTTTATTTCAGCTAGAATAAAAGCAGTTTTGATTTTATAAAAAAAAAACAACAACAACATTAAGATCAATATTATTAGCCCCCTTAAGCAATATTTACAAACCAAACCATTTAACAAACCATCATTATACAGTGACTTGTCTAATTACATTAACTTGCCTAATTTACCAAGTTAAGCCTTTAAATGTCACTATAAGCTGAATACTAGAATCTTGAAAAATATCTAGTCCAATACTATTTACTGCCATCGTGGAAGAGATAAAAGTAATGAGTTATTAGAAATGAGTTATTAAAACTGACAAGTTTAGAAATGTGTTAAAAAAAACTTCAATCAATTAAACAGAAATTGGAGGGGAAATATAGAGGAATGCTAACATTTCTCATTTCAGCTGTAGAGTAAATACTTGCATGTCTACATTTATATCTACACAGTACACAAAAAACACATACTTTTATTTTTGATGCAATTAACCAGTTGACAGCATTAAAATCTGCCTTAAAAAGTGAGCATAAAAATGCATGTAACGTAAACATTAGCTTTCTTTTAATCCATCATTCAAGCATTCCACATTAAAAGTCCATTTCAAATGGTTTGCTCATCTAGACTGCAGTGACACCGCTTCACGATCCTGATTACCACAGCGATGGCAGTGCAACAGGACCCGTTTACAAATTCATTGTGCTTGCGCGGATTTGTTTTCACAAGGTCTGCGTCTTAATTGAAGAACAACTAATCCGTAACAAATAAACCCTCTCCGTAGGAGCCGTCGAGGATTGTATTTAGACTAGCGCTCGAGCTTCATTCGTGCTCTCGGAGACTAATTAGCTCTATTTATCAGACGTTTCGCTCTCTGTTTATTTTCGAAGCATTTGTTTAAATGAAAAACGTGTAGCTGAGAGTTTGGATTTATTGATGAAGTTTAGATTTCTGCTTCTTGCCAATTTATTTATTTTTTGGGTCCAGAAGTCAAGTCAGCCTGTTTACCTTCTCGTCTTCGCAGCGTTGAAAGGCAAAAACACTCAAGAGAACATATTTGATCATAAAGAACTCTTTTCAGAGTATAATACCTCATTCCCTGCAGAGCAAAGTGTCCCGAACAAAGGAGCAGTGTACAACACCTAGTTATTATCTCTGACGTAAACCCCCGGATTATGTTTCTTGTTCATTTTCTTATCACATTGGGTACCACGCTGTCCCTTTTTCCGTTGCACATCTTAAAACAGCCTGTCTCGTTTTACCCAGACACCAGGACTATGACTTCATCTCAGGAACCCGCATGCGGAGAATGGCTCGCGAGGGCCAGAATCCCCCAGAAGGCTTTATGGCACCCAAAGCCTGGAACGTTCTTAAGGAATACTACCAGTCCTTGGAGAAGGCTTGAGCCGTTTTCCAGGTGTAAGGAGAGAGAAGAGGAAGCATTTCTGTTACAGAGAAAGAAAATGAACACAGTGGAGGATCTTGGTTTGTAAAAACACACACATTTGGGTTTTTGGTGGTTTATGAGGACTCTCCACAGGCGCAATGTAAAAAACGTTGTTATATCACTTCATCCTACCCTAAACCCAAATTTTTTTATGTTAAAAGATCCGGTTAGGTATGATTCTTTAATTATGAAGACACAAAGGCATGTCCTTATAAACCACCTTAATATTGTAATACTAGGTCATAGTCATGCATTATTCAAATTCGTCTCCTTGTAAACCACCCAAACCAGTACACACACATTGGTTTTTGGTGGTTTATGAGGACTCTTCATAGGCATAATGTATTTTATACTGAAAAAACTTTGTTATAATCACCCTATGCTACCCCTAAACCCAAATTTTGAATGTCAAATGACCCAGTTAAGTATGATTTTTAAGCATTTTGAATTATGAAGACCCAAGGCATGTCCTTATAAACCACCTCAATATTGTAATATCTAGGTCATAGCCATGCATTATACAAATTTGTGTCCTTGTGAGCCACCCAATCCAGTACACACACACACACACGTTGGTTTTTGGTGGTTTATGAGGACTCTTCATTGGCGTAATGTATTTTATACCGAAAAAAAACGTTATCGCCTAACCCTACCCCTAAATCCAAATTTTGAATGTCAAAAGTCCCAGTTAAGTCTGAATTTTAAGCATTTTGAATGATTAATACACAAGGCATGTCCTCATAAACCGATTCAATATTGTAATACCTAGGTCATAGCCATGCACCATATGAATCTGTGTCCTTAAACCACCCAAACCAGTACACACACATACACACAAGGATTGAATTCTGGGACCACCAAAGGACTTCTTGAACTGTTTTGGGATGTTGTTCCTTATTAAATCACTAAATGTCAGTTTCACGGTTCTGAGTCTTACGGCAGCATTTTATATATATATATATTTATTGGAGTTACTTGTGAAAGGTGCATTTTATGCATACAATATTGTAAACATCAAATACGAAACTGTTTTGTTAGTAAATTACGACATCTCTATTCTTGTACGATCCTGAGGGTTTATTAACGATGTTACGATTGGATGAAAAACGGTGTGTAATTTAAGAAAATGGCCCTTCTTGCCTTAAAGATCATAAGCTTTCATTAAAACTGTTACATTTTCAGCATTGTTTGGGATTTAGTGCACTTTAAGCTCTACTCACAGCATTTATGTCAGATTGTCAAGTATAACAGATGATCATTTTGGCTTGTTGCTTATTTTTTGTGCACAGAATAAACAATAAAAAAGGTATTTTTATCCCTCTTTTTGAAACTTAAAGGTTTAAAGTTACATAAAAAGTACATTTTTTTTTGTTTTTAATTCTGTGGCAGAAACTTCAAAAACATAACTGTGAGAATTCTTTAGTATTACAAGAAGCAATCTCAAAATTCAGAGGAAAAAGTGATAAATGTGGAGATGTAAAAACAACTTTTGGGGCTTTTTGAATAGTTGTAGCATGAAAACAAAGGAATTAAGACTGAAAATCATATTTGAATAACTTTGGAGGCTAATAATGAACAAGTCTTACCTCAGTTTTTGCTTTTAAAGTAGTAAATATGTCACAAATGCTGGAAATAGAGCTTAATTCATTGAGCTTTTTAGCCAAAATGTGTGCCTGGATGTGAAGGTACTGTATACAGTGGGTTGATGTCATTAGGAAAAATCCTGTTGCTTTAATCTATGATCTGAAAACATTTGTGACGATCTACTGTATGTATATTATTAATGTTTGTTTTGTCAACATTTTATTCTGAAATCTGGTTCTAAAGCAGCCGCACACAATATTTTAATTTGTGAGCTTTGTCCAATGAAGTTACTGGCATAACTTTAATAGCTTTTGTGTAGTAATTAACCTTTCTAATCATGCTGTTTTGCCAGCTCTTTGTTTGAATGTAGTGCTATGTCGAACACAGTTAGCTTGGTCTTTTAGTATAGATGCATTTTTCTGTAGTATTTATGTTTTTGTTTATTTTTATTAGAATGGAAAGACTGGTTTGAAGTTCATAATCATCCTCTTTATTTTTAACAGCCTTGTCCTTACTGCAGCGTCTTTATTAAATCATTCCGCTAAATAAAAAAAATTATTAATTAAAATGCCCTAAAATTTATATATTTTGTTTTCTTTTCTCATGTTGTGTTTAATGTTGTTACTTGTGAATGTAAAAGCAAAGTAAGAAAAACATTTATCAGTCTAAACTCCTGCACAACCCTATGTGCGTTTATAACTACATTTCCAAATGCTGGTCTATGGTCTCCATTGGCATGAAGATGAACAGCATTTTCTTCAACACTCAAACATTGTATTTATACATCAGAATTGTTTGTTTGTTTGTTTTTTTATTTATTTATTTTTTGGTTTTCTTTGGTGCAATCACAAATCCACTGTGCATTCACTGCCAAAGCATGAGGACCATGTAGAAAATCTACCAAAAGTAAAAACCAAAGAGCTAAAATTTTGCATTTGTTTTCTGACACACTGGGCCTTGCTTTGACCAATCAGAGCAGAGTCTGAGAAAGGTGGCGTTTAGAGTGATCGGATTTTTGAACCAACCAATTCAGACATTGAGAGTAAAGAGCTGATGCTGCACTAGATATTGTGAGAAAATAAAAGTCAAGACTTTGAATTGTAACAAGTTCCAATAAAAATGTAAAAATTCCAAGATGTAAAGGCTAAATTCTGAGAAAATAGTTAGTTTTTTTTAGATCTAAACTAAAAGACGAGATGTAAATTTAGAATTCGTAGAAAATGTCAAGTTTGTGAGCACTAAAGTTAAAACTTGCAATTGTGTGAAAAAAAAAATCGGAATAGTGAGACAAAATTGCAATGACTATTTCATTTATTTCTAAAAATATAATAATTTTTACTTTATTATTTTAGTTTATTCTTGTAAGTTCCTAAAGGTTTATTACGATTGGATGAAAAGCGGTACGTAATTTAAGAAAGTGACCCTCTACTGAAAAACGTCTACAAAGCTCTACTGACAGCATTTTTGTCATATTGTCAGGTATGATTCAATTCAATTCATCTTCATCAGCGCTTTTACAATGTGGATTGTGTCAAAGCAGCTCAGCATAGAAGTTCTAGTGAATTGAAACTGTCAGTTCAGTTTTCAGAGTTGAAGTTCAGTTCAGTTCATTGTGGTTTAATTTTTACTGCTGAAATTCCAAACGCTGAAGAGCAAATCCATCGATGCGCAAAGTCCCAAACCAAGCAAGTCAGTGGTGACAGTGGCAAGGAACAAACTTCACCAATTGGCGAAAGTGAAGAAAAAAACCTTGAGAGAAACCAGGCTCAGTTGGGCAAGACCATTTCTCCTCTGGCCAAACTTCTTGTGCAGACCTTCAGTGGAGGCTGGAGAATGTCCATCGTGGAGAAGGTGCAGGTGTGAGTAGGTCACCGGCGGGTGTTCAGACTGGCCCATGAGATCAATGCGAAGACTAGTCTGTCACTGGGGTCTATCAGGAATCAGACTCATGCTCTCCACTCCCCCATGACCACCACAGCAACTGCTCAGGATGCGGCCTGGTCCAGGATTATAGATACCTCTAGGTGTGACAAAGTAGTTTTGGCTGGTTTCTAATTTTTTATGCACAGATTTAAAAAAATAATAATAAAAATAAAGTGTTTTTTATCTCTCTTTGAAAGTCAAGACTTTGAAATATGAGTTCCAATAGAAAAAGTCTAAATTCTAAGATGTAAAGGCTGAATTCTTAGAAAATAGTTTAAGATTAAGATGTAAACCTAAAAAGACGAGATGTAAACTTGGAATTCGTAGAAAATGTCAAGTTTGTGAGCACTTAAGTTACAATTCGCAGTTGTGTGAAAAGAAAAATCGCAATAGTGAGACAAAATTGCAACGACTCATTTATTTGGCAGCTAGCTCTCTGCAACTCTCACATGGTCTCACATGGCTAGGTTGCTATCGGAAGTGGTGTTAGTGAGATCAGCAGGGGGCGCTCAACCTGTGGTTTGTGTGGGCCCTAACACCCCAGTATATTGATGGGGGCCCTATACTGCTCAGCGAGTGCTGTCTTTCGGATGAGATGTTAAACCGAGGTCCTGACTCCCTGTGGTCGTTAAAAATCCCATGATGTCCTTCAAAAAAAGAGTAGAGGCTTAACCCCAGTATCCTGGCCAAATTTTCCCACTGGCCTCTGTCCATCAAGGCCTCCTAACCATCCCCATACCATAATTGGCTTCATCACTCCGTCTCCTCCACCAATCAGCTGGTGAGTGGTGTGCGGTCTGGCTGCCGTTGTGTCATCCAGGTAGATGCTGCACACTGGTGGTGTATGAGGAGATTTCCCCCAAAAATGTGTAAAGCGTTTTGAGTGTCCAGAAAAATGCTATTTGAGTGTAAGAAATTCTTATTGTTATTATTATTTTTAAAAAATGTAATTATTTTTCACTTCGAGGCCAGATAGAAAAACTTGCAATTGCATGAATCAAACGTTTCCGTCACTGAAGAATGAGCTTCTGATGCTATTGATATCCGACGCAATCTCGCGGCAATTCGTAACTTTGATTTAGTGGCTAATTCGTATGAATTCGTACAATCTAATTTGTACAATTTAGTATGATTTGCTCATCACCCAATGACGGTTGGGTTTAGGGGTGGGGTTAGGTGCCATGCCTCCTTTTTAAAATCGAACGTTTTCGTAAGACTAAACTCAAACAAATTCGTATGAATTAGCCACTACATTGACAAAGCGTAAAATACTTGGGTTTCCTCGTGAGATCAGGCTGTGATATCAGAAATAAATGTAAGTGTTTTTGACATTTTGCCTTATTTACAAGTCAGTAGCTAGACAGGAAGTGAAGTGGGAGAGAGAGGGATAAAGGAGTAAAGTCTAGATAGGATACAGCTGCAGATACACACATCAATATAGCATCATTTTCGTGACACTGTACAACAATAGTTAATAGTTTTACATTACTGTGAGCGTTGAGTTAAGGGTTGCGATAAGGTTAGGCCTTAATAAAATACAATTTATTGTGTAATTTAATAAATAACATACTTTATAAAATAAGCTTTTACATTACTGATTATAAGTAATTCTCGTTAATTTCTGGCTACAACCGTATCTCATCGAGCAAGAGCCCAGGAAAGGTCCATGAGCTGGGATTCGAACTTGGGACACCTGATGTGCATTGGCCCAATATGTCGGCGCATTAACCACTAGTATATTGGCGCCAACTCTACGCATTTTTAACATTCAATTGGTGTACACCCATTGTACGAGACGCCAAAACAAAACTAGCTATACCTTTAAATTAGCATAATCACACAGAGTGCATATACTGTAACAGACATGAAAACATCCCTGACCATAATGTACATTTCCCCAGTTCCAGCAGTTAAACAGTGTGGTGTGCTGCTGCTGCTGTACGAGGTCAAAGAAATCCATCAGAAAGCACACCCAGAGATCCAGCTGGCCACCAGATGCAGTCGCGCCCCTGTGAAAGTGGGACACCTAGGGTTAATCCAGACTCTCTTTTGATTCCAGCTCCGAGATGAAACTGTACTAGCATTCATGTTTTTTCTTCCAAGTTCAGTCAGTCTCTGATCCCCATCGAGAGAGACCTTCAACAGTCACATGACATAAACGTTTGCTCGGGTATACAGTGGAGATCAAAGTTGGAGAGCAATTCAGGAACGTTTGTCTTTTATTTTCTGAAATAATGTAGTTCAGTATTGTGATTTTGTAGGTGTTGGATTTGGCTGTACGCTAATAGTAGAGCAGTGTTTTACAAAATAACAGAGGCACTTCAATTCAACATGTCTAATAATCAAGTGAACAGCAATGGTTGTAGCGTGAAAGATTGAAACTAAAAGGTCTGAAGGTTACAGCAGTGAAAAATGAGTATGAAGTGTACACTGGCCACAGCACATCAGTGGTTTCTGACTGCTCTGCTGTGAACTTGTTCACTCTTCAGTCTTTTCCACAGTTGACTAGCTGGGCTTCCATCTCACTGTTAATGCAAATTTAGAAGTATAGAATAAGAAACGAGTGATTTAGAATATTAAATAACCTTTTTTTTTTCGGAAAAAAAAATAAAACACTCGGTTGAGATGGTTTTAGACTTGGAGTTAATGCAAATACACTTAAAAAAATTATTCAAAGAGATTTCCTTGGATTTACTCAATTTTTTTTTACATTTAGTGGTTGTAAACAATTTAAACAAACAAATTAAGTTGAACAATATTAAATTTAATTTGTTTCTTCAACACAAATAAAATGTTTGCAACAGTTTTTGGACTGTGGAGGAAACCCACGCGAACGCAGGGAGAACGTGCAAACTCCACACAGAAACGCCAACTGACCCAGCCGAGGCTCAAACCAGCGACCTTCTTGCTGTCAGGCGACAGCACTACATTCTATGCCACTGTGTCGCATTTATGAAATTCTAAAAGCTTATTTATTATGGCAGGTTTTATAGTGTTGGATGTTTTTATGTTCTTGTTGGGTCTGATGTAACGTAATTTCGTTCTACATTACAAATTATTGTGATGTTTTGAATGACAAAAATAAAGGAAACTGATACTGAACTGAAACTATTGTTGACGTAGCAAATATTACACCCTCGTGACTCCATTATGCTTGCCTTGTTTACTGTTGGCTGCTAGGTTACCAATACTATAGTCAGTCACTCTAACAACTTGATGGAAACGTACCTAATTCACTTTTCATGTCTTATTCACTTCACATTAGTATAGAAACCCAGCTACTAACTGTGGTGATTCTGCAAAGTATCCTATTTTGTGTCCAACAGAAAAAAAGAAACTAAATAGTGATGATTTTCTTAGCCTTGGTTTTGTCAACAAGAATTGTCAATCAGGTTTAGAGCAGGACTCTGGACTGGCCAGTCCATTTCATTTCAGTGTTTTTAGCTTCAACGAACTGCTTTACTAAGTTTGCTGAGTGACGTCGTTCATAACATGTAAATGTCTGGCTGATTGAGTGATGAGTTGAGGGAAGAACTGCATGTTTCTCAAGAGCTTCTGATAAACGTTTGCTTTTACTACTAAACTACGACACTTTACTGTTCTCTCGTTCTTCAGAGAGACTCACTCACATTATAACAGCTCAACATATTGGAAAGTCTACGAAAACCGAAAATGATGGCTGCCAGCTAAACGGGGTTTGTCAGAAAAATAAGAACATTACCCCCGGGTGCAGATTAAAGGGATAGTTCACCCAAAAATGAAAATCCTCATCATTTAGTTTCTTCTGTTGAACACAAAAGAAGATATTTTGAACAATGATGGTTACTGGTACCGATTGACTTTCATAGTCACTTTTTTCCTAGTGTGGAAGATAATGGGTCCCAGCATTCTTCAGAATATCTTCTTTTGTGTTCAACAGTAGAAAAAACTAATTGGTGACAATTTTTGTCTTAGCCTTGGCTTTGTCACCAACAATTGTCAACCAGGTTTAGTCAGGACTCTGGACTGGCCAGTCCATTTCATTTCAGTGTTTTCAGCTTCAGTGAACTGCTTTACTAAATTTGCTAAGTCTGTGAAAACCGAAAATAATGGCTGCCAGCTAAACAGGCTTTGTCAGAAAAGTAAGAACATTACCCCCAGATGCAGACTAAAGGGATAGTTCACCCAAAAATGAAAATCCTCTTCATTTAGTTTCTTCTGTTGAACACAAAAGAAGATATTTGGAAAAATGATGGTTGCTGGTACCGATTCTTTTCTTTTCCCTACTGTGGAAGTCGTTGGGTCCCAGCATTCTTCAAAATATCTTCTTTTGTGTTCAACAGAAGAAAGAAACAAATAAAGGTTTAAAATCACATGAGGGAGAATAAACGATGAGGTGATTTTCATTTTGGGTGAACTAAATTAATAACTAGGAGGAATTTGAAAGTGTTCATTTAAGTTTTTGTATATTTTTCTTCAGAATGTGTATAAAACTCCTGCAATATGCTTTAAAATGCCTCTTTTCTCCTGTTAGGAAACCCTTAAATAGAAGTGAAATTGTTTGTTATTCTCCAATTTTGATCTCCCCTGCTACTTTTTCCTGTATTTGACCTTGATCTCCTGATGTAGTTATTTGAATCGTTTACCTTAGTTATCTCTGTTCTATAGCGTTCAGTGATAAATCATGTTTGTAAATGTTTCTGTTAAAAATGATTCAGCTTTTTTTCTTCAGCGGTGTCTTTTAACAGAGGCTTTATTAATGCTGACAGACAAGGAAGCTGCTTTTGGTAGCACCTGGTTCTTGTCTTTGCCGCTCTGCAGTAAGAGGCTCGCCTGACCTTCAATCGAGTGCTGAAAATGCAAACCGCCATAAAGGTAAATACATCCAGTCATGTGGAAACCATTACAATATCCTCGACACGCTGGGATGAGTTAGTGAAGTTGTTTTGAAAGGTGATGGGGCAAGGCTTGTTGCGGTACAAATGTTTGCTGTTGTTTTTGTTATTGACAGATGTCTTTCTCAGAGAATCATGTGTTTTTCCCCTGACAATTAAATGTACACTATAGTTTATTTCTGAGTATACAGACTCCAGACTTTTGGACTTTTCTGAATCCTGTTTCGCTGGGATGGTTCATGTCTTTTTGAATTTAAAATGTTGGTTTCTTTCAATGAATTAGAAAAATGCACTCCAGACAGTTTTACCTTACCAAGTGTGTAAGTCTTGACTTTGTTGATTGCAAATTGTACATAGTTTATTGAACAGGTATTAGGGTTTATTTAAGAGCAACATGCTTGAGAACTAATATTTGCTTTCCAAATGGTGCATTTTATACTTGTTATATTTTCTACGAATAAAAAATATATTATATTTTAAATCATTATAAATAGTGTGTGTTAATTTTACCCCAAAATAATACTGTATGTGGCCTTTATTAATAATGTGCAATTTATTATTATTATTGTTGTTGTTGTTGTATTTTTGTTTAGTATTATTTATTTATTTAATTCAATTCAATTCACCTTTATTTGTATAGCGCTTATACAATGTAGATTGTGTCAAAGCAGCTTCACATAAAAGGTCACAGTAAATAGGAACAGTGTAGTTCAGTTTGTAGTGTTAAAGTTCAGTTGAGTTGAGCTCAGTTCAGTGTGGATTAATAATCACTACTGAGAGTCCAAATACTGAAGAGCAAATCCAACGATGCGCAGCTCTACAGATCCTGAACCATGCAAGCCAGTGGCGACAGCGGAGAGGGAAAAAAAACTTCACTAAAGGCGGAAGTGAAGAAAAAAAAAACCTTGAGAGAAACCAGGCTCAGTTGGGCATGACCATTTTAATTTCTCCGCTGGCCAAACGTCTTGTGCAGAGCTGCAGTCTCAGTGGCGGAGGCTGGAAGCTGGCCTCAGCGAAGACTCGTCTGTCTCTGGAGCGTCACAGGAAACAGTCTAATGTTCTCCACTCTTCCATGACCATCACAGAAGCTGCTCAGGATTCGGCCAGGTCCAGGATATGGAAACCTTGGGATCATCTCGTCGTTGGTCTTGGATCTAATCAGTGACTCTGCATAGTCTGAGGGCCTCGGGAAGAGTATCCCCAGGTGGAAATGGAGAATAAAGAAAATAATTAGCGTAGCTGATGTTCACAGTGTATATCAGCAAGATGCATAACCTGTGTGGAAGCCCCCTAAGTGGTGCACTAAGTGTATGCTTTACTGAACAGATAGGTCTTTAATCTAGTTTTGAATTGGGAGAGTGTGTCTGAGCCTCGGACGTTATCAGGAAGGCTATTCCAGAGTTTAGGAGCTATAAATGAGAAGGCTCGACCTCCTTTACTCGACTTTGCTATTCTAGGTACTACCAGAAGCCCTGAGTTTTGAGACCTTAAAGAGCGAGTTGGATTGTAGCGAGACAGAAGATTGGTTAGATAAACAGGAGCTAGATTATTTAAAGCTTTATATGTAAGAAGCAATATTTTAAAATCAATACGAAACCTCTCCTATTTTCTTGATTTATATTTAAATAATTATTTTTTATAAGTTCTTTCATTCATTTTCCTTCGGCTTAGTTCATTTATTCATCAGGGGTCGCCACAGCAGAATGAACCGCCAACTTATCCAGCAAATGTTTTACACAGCGGATGCCCTTCCAGCTGCAACCCAGTACTGGGAAATGCCCATATACACTCATTCACACACATACACGGTTTAGATTATTCAATTCACCTATAGTGCTCGTCTTTGGACTGTGGGGGAAACTGGAGCACCCAGAGGAAACCCACGCTAACACGGGGAGCCACTGCTGCATCAGAGGGTGGACTTTCATTGTCCGACGAGGATCCAGACCCGCTCGCGCCCTCTAGGCAGGTGAGCGCTGTCACGGATCCTGAAACGGACATGTTAGCAGTGCCTTCCCGGGCTGCTTTGGCCGTGAGATTGGAGATGATTTATCCTTCAGCTCCGTGGCCGGACCGACTAGATGGGTGCTACGTTGAGGACAAGAAGGCCAAGCCTTTGAAGCTTCACGTCCCCTTCTTTCTGGAGGTGCACAGTAGGCTCACGCAGTCTTGGAGGGCACCTTTTTCTGCCCGTGCTGCGTGGCCCTCTGCCCTCACCACTTTTAAAGGTGGAGCAGCCAGGGCGTATGAGGTGATCCTACAGGTTGAGCGCGCCATTGCGGTCAATCTTTGTTCGCATGGCGCCTCCTCTTGGCAGGGCCCACCTCGTCTCCCGTCCAAATCCTGCAGGTTATCTGCCTCCCTCAGAGCCAGGGCCTACAGAGCTGCGGGCCAGGCTGCTTCCGCCTTGCACGCTATGGCCACCTACCAGCGCTACCAAGCACTGCTCTGGATCCTCGTCGGACAATGAAAGCCCACCCTCTGATGCAGCAGTGGACGTCTGGTCCTCTATGTCATCGAGCATAAGGGCTACCATCTTGGTAGACAGATCGCTTTCTCCGCTTGAAGCTTGGATAGAGTGCCTGGAGGAGCATGAGGTCCGCAGTCCCGGGGGCGGCAGATAGTCTCCTACTGGAACCCTCAGATCTGCAGTTGGAGTGGTTTGCCCTTTTGCAAGGGCTAGCCGCGATCTTAACTGCGCAACAGACATGCCATCGCAGTAATGACATGAACTGCCCGTGAGCACCGCATTAACATGCTGGACCCCCAGACATCCGGACATCCTGAAAAGAACGCACTGCACGACTGTGTTGCTCTTTTAAGTGAAAGTGCAACTACACGCACCGCTCTGGAGGACCGGACCCAAAGAATGCCAGGCAAGGGAGAAAACCCGGCTCGACCGTCTGACGCTGCGTGTACCACACTCTGGACCAGGAGACCGCTCTCGTTCACTCGAAATTGGTCGATCAGCAGGAGGAACCCTCATCAACTCTCTCAGAAGGCTGTGAAGTCTCTGAAGTGAAAAGGATGCCTCAGCCTTGCTCTCGCTGTCATTATATTGCCAAATTGATTGCAACAAGCATCACCTGCGGAAGCTGACGCTGTCAACTCATTGGCATTTCATTAACCCGTTTACATACTCTTTCAGGTGATTGGCTTTCTGAATGAAATCTCCATAGTGGATTCTCCACAATAACATTGACGTTCCCCATCTGAAGGGGAACCCAGCTACTGACTGTAGTATTTCTTAGCCATGGCTTTTTTCACCAAGAATTGTCAATCAGGTTTAGATCAGGACACTGGACTAGCCATTTCATTAATACAGTGTTTTAAGCTTCAAGGAACTTTTTTACTAAATTTCTAAGTGACATGGTTCATTTTTTCACATGAATATGTCTGGCTGATTGAGTGATGAGTGCAGGAAAGGCTTCTTAAGAGAAACCATTGTTGGTCACCATTGACTTCCATTGTAATTTCCTCCCTTACTGTATAATGGAAGACAATGTGGACTATCAGTTTTTTTTGTTTGTTACTATCATCATTCAAAATATTGTCTTTTCCCCTGAGAAGGGTGAGTAAATAAAAACATTTTGGACAAGCTCTCTTTTTAAGTGAATTTATCCCATTTTTGATGAAATACGAATGTTTGTTGATCCTTGTCCCTGTGCGATTTTCATACAGCTTACATGAATATTTGCCTCGTTCCACATGTCTTTTCCTGCGAAGCCTGATATTTGAGAAGTAGTCGCAAACATTGGTGATTTTTCAGTGCCTTGCATCCTCTTCCTTTTAATCTGCTTTCATCCGGTTTGGCATATCTACAGATATTAAAAATCTCAGATACAAGGCATTACCTCAGAGGATCGCATGATAGAGGGGTATCATACATCAAATACTACAGCCTGGCATGTTCACATCAAAGGAACGCATCTGTTTCATGACACGATGAAGACTCCAGACACAGACACAGGCCTCTCAAGCTCTTCATCCTGTTCTTCAAACTCATGCCACCCAACAAGGTAAATGAACTTTGTCATTATGAAAAGATTCAAACTCTGTCACTTTAGTATCTGAGTTGATATTATTATTATTATTATTATTAGTAGTAGTAGTAGTAGTATGAATAAATCAGCTAAAAAACATTATTAAAAGAACAGTGTGAGGTGACGCGGTGGCGCAGTAGGTAGTGCTGTCGCCTCACAGCAAGAAGGTCTCTGGTTCGAGCCTCGGCTGGGTCAATTGGCGTATCTGTGTGGAGTTTGCATGTTCTCCCCGCGTTTGCGTGGGTTTCCTTCAGGTGCTCCGGTTTCCTCCACAGTCCGAAGACATGCGGTACAGGTGAATTGGGTAGGCTAAATTGTCCGTAGTGTATGAGTGTGAATGAGTGTGTATGGATGTTTCCCAGAGATGGGTTGCAGCTGAAAGGGCATCGGCTGTGTAAAACGTATACTGGATAAGTTGGCGGTTCATTCCACTGTGACGACCCCAGATTAATAAAGGGACTAAGCCGAAAAGAAAACGAATGAATGAATAACAGTGTGTTTTTGTTTGTTTTGTTGGTCACACTTTACAATAAGGTTTCGTTAGTGGATGTTGACTAATATATTTATTAACATGAACTAAAAATGAACAATACTTTTACAGCATTTATTAAAATCTTAAAAACAAAAAAAAAATAAACATCTATACCTTTATTTAAAAATATTATGCACTTAATGCACTGTGAGTGAACGAACTGACAATAAATAACCATAATTTCATTAATGTTATCAAATTTGAATACACACTGTAATTGCTCCTTATTCATATTAATAAATACATTAACTAACATTAGCAAATGCAACCTCATTGTGAACAAGAGTCATCAAGAGTAATCAGTAATCAAAACTAAAAACTGCTAAACCTTTAAAAACAGCCAGTTCAGAGCCTGTTATTTGGCTGTAGATGCTTTTGTCAAGCCAGTTGTTCACAATGATCCAACTTATTTTAAAACAATTGCTGAATGTATACAGAAAAACTCAATATACCAAAATCTAACCAATAAAAACAGCAATTTAAAGTCTGCTTGAACTGGAAGTTGCTGAGACTTTTATTTCAGTATGCTGATGTACTTCCAACTGAAATGCAATATTAGGGAGGGGGGCTTTCTTGCACATCATTCTCCAATAGCAACCTAATGGTAAGGGAGGGTATTAATATGCAGTTGCAGCCAGAAGCACCGCAACACCCCCCCCCCCCCCCCCCAAACGTGTAAACAAATGCTCTTTCATTGAACATTAGCAAAACATACTGTTTTTTTCAGTAGATTGTCTTGCACAGATGATTTATTCACCTCAAGAATAACAATTTGAGCTAGCGGAATAAACGTTGGAAATTTTGATTTCATGCTGACTTTAAAACGTCATATCACAAGAGAGCTTTAGCTTTACTTATTAATAGAGGATGCTGGGCAACCAGCGAACAGAGCATTACAGTAATCCAGCTGAGAAGTCATAAAAGCATGAACTTTACATATTCCCATGAAGCACTGTAAATGATGTAATAGTCTACTAATGCTCTCAATATACTAAGACCAAGTAAATAATCATTTTAAACTTTACTGTCATTTTTAATATGGTTGTCATTAGCAACTAAATGGCATTCTTTGCTTCACTGGAGTGTTAGTTCACCCAAAAAATGGAAATTCTGTTGTTAATTTCTCACCCTCTCGTTGTATCAATGAGACCTCTGAACACAAATTAAGATAGATGAAATCAGAGAGTTTCCTAATCCTGGAGCTTCACATGATTACAGTTGTACGAATGAAGTTGAACCACATGGAATGTTTTGACGGTTTTTGGTTCCTTTTTTGTACTTTGAAAGTCTCAGGACTCCTGCTGTATATGGAGGATGAGAGAGCTCTCAGATTTCATCTAAAACACCTTAATTTGTGTTCCAAAGATAAACAAAGGTGATTTCAGGTGATTGGACGCTTGGTGAGTAATTAATAATTCATTCATTCGTTTTCTTTTCGGCTTAGTCCCTTTATTATTCTGGGTTCGCCACAGCGGAATGAACCACCAACTTATCAAGCATATGTTTTAAGCAGCAGATGCTCCTCCAGCTCATCACTGGGAAACACTCATACACACTAATTCACACACATACACTACGGATAATTTAGCTCACCCAATTCACCTATACCACATAGTTTTGGACTTGTGTGAGAAACCGGAGCACCCGGAGGAAAACCAATGCAAACACAGGGAGAACATGCAAACTGTGCTGCCCTCAGTAATTAATAATATAATTTATATTTTGAACTAATGCTTTAAATACACATTTTAGTTCCTTTGTCTGTTTTTCATATACTTTGCTGCAAATGAATGTTGTGATTCGTTTAATATTTTATTCCCTTCAGTTTTCAGTAACAATGATTCACAAATTTGCTGGACATTCAAACTGGTCATGGATTTCTGTTATACCATTGGGAGTCAGCTTTCATTTAAATCAGAGCCATAGAGAGAGAGGAAGTGCTTTGCGGTTCATTCAAATAATGTCAGATAACGTTAAAACGTACATATTCTTGTTTTTATAAACTTTGTACCTTTCAAAAGTGCAAAACCAGTTGTCTTCAGCAGTAACTCGGCTGCAAGTGCTAACTTCCGGGATCCACTATTCATCCACTATTGAGAATCCATGAGCTGCCATTGCAGTTGAAAAAAATGTTCCATTGCAGTCAATGGAGTTGTTGCATCTCTCTCTCTCTCTCTCTCTCTCTCTCTCTCTATGGCTGTAATTTAAATAAACAGCTTTGCCTATATTCACGGTGGCTGAGAGAGCTTAACATGCTGCAATTTAAGAAAACACATGCACTTACAAAAATCGGCAGCAAACTGAGAAAAGATCTTCATCTGTTTGACAGCACTTGTGTTGCAAATCCTCAATGCAAACAAATTAAGAAAACCCCTGCAATTTCTAACAACACAAACAAATTAATAAAATGTGTTGAATTTTCTCACAACTCCAGCAAATTACGAAAACGCACTGTTTGCGATGTGGAATAAATGCAGTGTGTTTTATTCATTTGTTTGCGATGTGGAAAAAATGCAGTGTGTTTTATTCATTTGTTTGTGTTGTGAATAAATGCAGTGTGTTTTATTAATTTGTTTGTGTTGTGAATAAATGCAGTGTGTTTTATTCATTTGTTTGCGTTGTGAATAAATGCAGTGTGTTTTATTCATTTGTTTGCGTTGTGAATAAATGCAGTGTGTTTTATTCATTTGTTTGCGTTGTGAATAAATGCAGTGTGTTTTATTCATTTGTTTGTGTTGTGAATAAATGCAGTGTGTTTTATTCAGTTGTTTGTGTTGTAAATAAATGCAGTGTGTTTTATTCATTTGTTTGCGTTGTGAACAAATGCAGTGTGTTTTATTCATTTGTTTGTGTTGTAAATAAATGCAGTGTGTTTTATTCATTTGTTTGCGTTGTGAATAAATGCAGTGTGTTTTATTAATTTGTTTGTGTTGTGAATAAATGCAGTGTGTTTTATTCATTTGTTTGCGTTGTGAATAAATGCAGTGTGTTTTATTCATTTGTTTGCGTTGTGAATAAATGCAGTGTGTTTTATTAATTTGTTTGTGTTGTGAATAAATGCAGTGTGTTTTATTCATTTGTTTGCGTTGTGAATAAATGCAGTGTGTTTTATTCATTTGTTTGCGTTGTGAATAAATGCAGTGTGTTTTATTCAGTTGTTTGTGTTGTAAATAAATGCAGTGTGTTTTATTCATTTGTTTGTGTTGTAAATAAATGCAGTGTGTTTTATTCATTTGTTTGCGTTGTGAATAAATGCAGTGTGTTTTATTCATTTGTTTGCGTTGTGAATAAATGCAGTGTGTTTTATTCAGTTGTTTGTGTTGTGAATAAATGCAGTGTGTTTTATTAATTTGTTTGCGTTGTGAATAAATGCAGTGTGTTTTATTCATTTGTTTGTGTTGTGAATAAATGCAGTGTGTTTTATTCATTTGTTTGCGTTGTGAATAAATGCAGTGTGTTTTATTCATTTGTTTGTGTTGTAAATAAATGCAGTGTGTTTTATTCATTTGTTTGCGTTGTGAATAAATGCAGTGTGTTTTATTCATTTGTTTGCGTTGTGAATAAATGCAGTGTGTTTTATTAATTTGTTTGCGTTGTGAATAAATGCAGTGTGTTTTATTCATTTGTTTGCGATGTGGAAAAAATGCAGTGTGTTTTATTCATTTGTTTGCGTTGTGAATAAATGCAGTGTGTTTTATTCATTTGTTTGCGTTGTGAATAAATGCAGTGTGTTTTATTCATTTGTTTGCGTTGTGAATAAATGCAGTGTGTTTTATTCATTTGTTTGTGTTGTAAATAAATGCAGTGTGTTTTATTCATTTGTTTGCGTTGTGAATAAATGCAGTGTGTTTTATTCATTTGTTTGCGTTGTGAATAAATGCAGTGTGTTTTATTCAGTTGTTTGTGTTGTAAATAAATGCAGTGTGTTTTATTCATTTGTTTGCGTTGTGAACAAATGCAGTGTGTTTTATTCATTTGTTTGCGTTGTGAATAAATGCAGTGTGTTTTATTCATTTGTTTGTGTTGTGAATAAATGCAGTGTGTTTTATTCATTTGTTTGTGTTGTGAATAAATGCAGTGTGTTTTATTCATTTGTTTGTGTTGTGAATAAATGCAGTGTGTTTTATTCATTTGTTTGTGTTGTGAATAAATGCAGTGTGTTTTATTCATTTGTTTGTGTTGTGAATAAATGCAGTGTGTTTTATTCATTTGTTTGTGTTGTGAATAAATGCAGTGTGTTTTATTCATTTGTTTGTGTTGTGAATAATTGCAGTGTGTTTTATTCATTTGTTGTGTTGTGAATAATTGCAGTGTGTTTTATTTATTTGTTTGCGTTGTGGAAAATGCAGCATGTTTTTTAATGTCTTGCGTTGTGAGGATTTACAGCACGTGTGCTGTCAAACGGATGAAGATCTTTTCTCAGTTTGCTAGTGTTTTTTGTAGTTGCATGTGTTCTTAAATTGCAGCACGTTAAGCTCTCTTGGCTACCGTATGTACTGCTCAAATTGCATTCATTTTCACAGTGAGTATGAATGCATATTTTATGATCACAAACTTCACCAGTCGCTCAAATGACTTCATGTTTAACTAGTTCTTGCATACCCTGAAAAAGCAATATTATGAAGTAGACTTCATGCCTATTCTCTGTAAAAAAAAAGTTGTCTCAACCTAAAATTGTAAGGCAACTTACTGCAGAGCTTTTGTTTTGGTTGACTCAACTTAACTCAAGTCAAGTGCAGCATTTAGGTCAAAAAGCTGTGCAGCAAGTATTAATTTGAATCAACTTGTACAGTGTTTCTCATGTGTTAATACAGTCTGTTTCACAGGTAATGAACTGACTCATAATCTGCGACGGGGAAGTTTGAAGCGATTGATTGAAAGCTGTCAACACTTCACACTTTGGCAACAACATGATTTGATGACGAAGGTATGGTTGATGCTATCATGCTACGAATGTTTCTAGGTCATAAAGATGCATTAATAAGACATTATAGTGCACTGACATGCTACTGTATTCAAATGCAATGGCTTGTGTGGAGCTGACTCTTGCGTCAGCGGCATCTGAGCGAGTCCTGATGCTGTTATCTGCTCTTCCTCAATCAGGAGACTGAGATAGTATCGGGAAAAAGAGAAACAAGAGCTAATCCCTCTGTTTATTTGTTCGTCACTAGCAGTCACAGACCACCCTTGAGCGGGTACCTCTCAAAGTAAACATAGCGGCGGTAGCGCAGGCTTATTTTATGTAGCTAATCAGGGTTTAGTGGGATAGATTTGCTAGATTAGCTCATTTAAGATTTAGAAACTTTTTAGTTGCCTTGAAAAATGGATTTAATCATACCACAGGATCGTTTGGCAGCTGGGGTTGTTTATGTCAGGGAATGGTATACCTGTGGTAATTGTTGATGGCTTTTGAGTTTGTAGGCACAGTGGCTCAGTGATTAGCACTGTCATCTCACAGCAAGAAGGTCACTGGTTCGAGTCCTGGCTGGGTCAGTTGGCATTTCTGTGTGGAGTTTGCATGTTCTCCCCGTGTTGGTGTGGGTTTCCTCCGAGTGCTCCGGTTTCCCCCACAGTCCAAAGACATACGCTATAGGAGAATTGGGTGAACTAAATTGTCCGTAGTGTATGAGAGTGTGTGTGAATGTGAGAGCGTATTGGTGTTTCCCAGTACTGGGTTGCGGCTGGAGAGGCCTCCGGTGCATAAAACATATGCCGGAATAGTTGGTGGATCATTCCGCTGTGGCGACCCCTGATAAATAAGGGATAAAGCCGAAGGAAAATCCCAAGCTGAAGGATCCATACTGGCAGACAAGTTCTGAATACATTGTCCTTTAAAAATGTTCATAATGAAATGTTTGATTTGATGTGGACTTGGGCACATCTTTAAGCCCATTTTATACATTTAAGATGTATTATAATCAGCCTGATAACAGGTGGACAATACTGTATACAGGTGTGAATTGGGTTTAAGTGTTTTGAGCTTGTCCACTTTTGACCATCCTCATGTAGTCAAATATATTTGAATGCCCTCAAAATAAGAACACCTACTTGTGATCGGCTCATTGAAATGCATTAATACCATGTGCAACTATATTCTTGCCTACACACACACACAAACCTAAAAATAAACACAAAACTTTATAACACAGTGCTGTTTGCTTGAACCTTTTCTAAAACAAGAGGTCGTGTGCTCATGTGTGTTATTTCATGTGCTCTCTCTCACGGTATTTGGCCATAAATAAACACAACCTGGTGATAATACGACCAAACTGGCATTTGCATTCAAATCAAAGATACTATCTTGACATCATGCAAATGGCCTGGGAGCTTTCTGAGGTCATAATTACAACCTCGCTGCAAAGAAATAGGATAAATAAATGAATGATTTAAGCCAAGCCAAATGATCTGCCAGTGCAGTAAGATGAGTATGGTAAGATTTTCTTGAAATTAAAAAGCTTAACTAGGATTTAGTTAAGATAGAAATGCTTTAACACCCCCCCCCCCCCCCTAAACCTCACTCCCATCCCAGACGAGACCCCATGTGTAACCCGCCAGTCCTACTGCACCCAACCCAGTCTGAGCTGGGATCAAACCAACCATTCTTTGCATGGGAGTCGGTTGCTCTAACTAGGAGGTTAAAGATCATAGCCTCTAGCGTCTGTCGCTTCCTGTCTAACAGAAATACTTCAGCCATGTTGTCGTCCTTCCTCCAGCGTGCAAAAGTAACTCCAATATTGATTCAGGACTTTAAAAAGTTTTGATTCAGCATTTGTTTTTACCGCTCTCATCTCTCTTGTGTGCACGTGTTGTGAACGTGGTGTGCGTGTACGCGCTAATGGCGAATCTGTGTGAACAGATGCGCAGATTGACAGACAGTTTGGGCTACTTTTCAGAATAATGGAAATTGTCGGCCCGACAGTATTTAATTGGAGCTTACTGCAATAAAATATAACTGATTTCACACAATTCCTTCTTGTTGTCCCAACACAAATCAATAAAGGTAATTTAATTGTTTTTACAAAGTTAAGTAGATTGAACATAATACTATTAAGTTGTCTTAAAAAATTAAGAATTGTGTTGTTTCAACTCATTTTAAATAAGAATGTTTGAACATGCAGCAAAAGTAAGTTTTTGAGTGTAAAATGTATCAAACTTTACCAACTATGCAAAATACGATGGGACCATTGCAACTGGCCCATCTTTACATGTCGTCTGCCCTACACCAACTGTGGAACAATGGCATAGATCCCCCACCTTTCTTCTTTCAGCACCAGTTAGGAGTACATTCTTTATGAGGGTTGGTCTTTCACCAATTTAAGCCTATGACTCCTCGGGATGGCTCGACAGCAGATCCTGGATCTACTACTGCTGACCAACACCCATCTCTATGATGTGTTTTGTTCTTCAACAAGTCGGCTCTTCCAGCGAACCTCCCTTTTTAGTCAAATCCAGAAAGATGTTGAGAGCCGTGACTTTGCCTACCACCCGTTTCCTGGCCCTTCCTTCAATTCCTATCAATCCAAGGGTTCTCCAGAGTGACTGCCCCGCAAACTACCTACAACCAACCTCTACCGGTAAATTCTAGGCCTTCCATTCATTCTCCTGGCTCACAAGTTTGAGACCTTGACATTTCTTGAGCTTGCCTGTGATGATCAGTCAATTCCTCAGCCTCGCATGTCTTTCAGCTTATAGACTGACCGGCTGACCTTCTCAGCTTTAAAACGCTCCAGTCTCCCTCTATCTGTGGTTACACTCAGTAAACAGTGGTGAGTTTGATTCAGAGCCAATCACAGTCATTTATGTTGAGAACTTGAACACAAAGGTCAATCGTGGCTGTTTAAGAACGCACTCAAATGTTAGTGGGAAGTGGACAATTTTAAATTTGAGTACCGAATGGTACCGAATTCCAGTATCGTGACAACCCTACTTTCTACTATAAACAGAAGCTTGCAGTTGCCCCGCCTCCAAGCTCTTCTGATTGGTCCACTGTTTTTGGTCCTGACAGTGATGAGCTGCTCTGAGTGTGAAAGTTGAAAATCTTGAAGGTCTAAAAAACATGGCACTTCAAAAGACGAAAGGATTTGCGTAAAGGGTACCCTTTAAGGCAGATTAATGTTTGCAAAATTAACAGAACAGCAATCACAAGCGTGTCTTTACATCTGCCTGGCATTTATCTGTGTGTTTTTATTAGTAATGCACAGTGGCTCTGTTTCAGCCGTGGCTTGTTTGCAGAGCACCTGGTTGGCAATCTTGATTTCCCATATATCATCCGCTGCGGTGCTATTCGATGCCGCGAGTTTTGTATTTGTCTTGGACATTGTTCTAGCTTTGATCATGAGCAGCTGTAATTATTTGGCCCCACACTTTCCGCAGGAGACAGCCGGTGCAACAGGAGAACACAGACCCGGGCACAGTGCAGGCCTTAAGTAGAGGATAAATAGCCCAATTAAATGCCTCCTTTATGGTTTTCATCAACAATACAGTTGGCTGGTATTGTGCAACACTCTTTAAGTCTGTGAATGAAGGCGGATACGTAAAATGAATCAGTGGAAATTGAAGCAGGCCCACCCTCCTCCCCCCACCTCCACCTCCAGCCTTTCATCCTGAGGTCCCGAAACAAAAATAAACAGATGAATTAAACCTGAGAGGTGAATGTGAGGGAATTGTTCATTTATGGATTCCGGAAAAACAGGAGCAATCGGCACCCGAAAACAAGAGTGATTTCATTAAACTGCAAAAACCGCACATTTAACCCCCTCCCTGCAGCTCAGCTATTGTAGGATGCAGACAATGGGGCTTTTTGTGCACAATTTATTTAGTTTTTTTTACTGTAGTGAAGGTATTGTCTATGGATTTTGTTTTATAGGTGTTTTAAATAAACAGAGGCTAAAACAGACTGCTCTTTGTGTGTGTGTGTGTGTGTGTGTGTGTGTGTGTGTGTGCGTGTGTGTGTGTGTGTGTATATAAATTATGCTTGACTACATGTTTATTTGCCATTTTCATATTTTGCATGAACTTTTAAAATTCAAGTTGTGTGAAATGAAAATGTTCAATTTTCATTTTCCTAGTGCACATTATTCATTCATTCATTCATTCATTCATTTGTTTAGTTTCCTACTGCTTAGTCTCTGTCTCTGAGGTCGCCACAGCGGAATGAACTGCTAACTACTCCAGCATATGTTTTACGTATGTACTGTAAGACATGTGCTGGATAGGTTGGCAGTTCATTCCGCTGTGGCGACCCCTGATTAATAATGGGACTAAGCCGAAAAGAAAATAAATGAACGAATGAATGAATGAATTATTGCATGTTATGCTTTAGGTATGACAAAGGAAAATTTGCTAATCTTCATAGTCTGATTGTTTGCTTTTGCGTTTGGAGTAGTGTTTTTTGTCTGATGTCAGTTTGACGCTTCAGCCACAACATTCTTAACCACGCCCTTCTAACCGTTAGTTTGCTCTGAGGGAATGATGCGCAGAAAAGAAAGCCACAACTCAGATGATATTGACATATAACTTCTTATTTGCATATGTAATCTTTTTACCAATACCGGTCTTTTCATGAGCTGCAATATTAGTTTCATCTCAGTGAATGCATGCTCTTTATCGATGGTGAACACGATGTCAGTCACACGATTGACAGCATTGTGATGATTAAATGAAGCATTAAATAACGTCAGAACATCTCGTGCCTAAAATGTGTAGATTCAGTGGCACATGATCACTAATCAGATGTGTCATTATTTGTAACTTTAGGTGGTTTCTAAAACTAAATCTCTCAGTGTTGTTTTTATTCTCTCAGATCCAGACCTTTACATTTCCACGGCTGTAGCATCCTGTAATTGGAACTGAGTGATTGACAGGTGATATTAACCAATTCATTCATGTTCTGTTCTAGCGCAGTGGGCCAATAAGAAGAGCTTGAAGGTGAGGCAAGCATTGCATGCTTTGTTTACTGCAGCAAGTTGTCATCTCAACTGTTTTAAACCAATCCTGAGTGCTGCCTTTGGTGTTTTTAGGTACAAAGATGCTTAATACGTGAATACCCCCTAATTCCACGCACGTGGTGAACATTTTGCTGTGAAAACTGGTCGCACGATATCAATTTTATGCAGTCGCACAAATGCTCCTAAATATATTTTGACATCGCACAGATAAAATTTTAAGCGCATATGCGACCAAAACGGTCGCAATTTCGAGCCCTGTCTCATATCCACAGCTATAAATGTTCCGAAACCAAAGTGCTTCCAAACGCCAGACCCGTTGTTGTTTACAAGAGGATTACATTAACGTTACTAGCCATTTTGCGAGCTAGTGCAGCGTTTGCCTGACTAGAGTAGTGTTTGGAGGTGGGCGGGAAGGCAGCATGTTGCCTGTCACGTCATTTGGGATGCCTTGTTGAGCGTTTTTGCACTGAAAACATATTTTGTACACTTATTCTCTTTTATCTTTTTAGATATTAGTCCGAATCGTTCAGTTTGTAATGCGTACCGATCTAAAATTCTCATATCGAACGGTTCAATACGAATACACGCATCGTTATACCCTTTATATATATATATATATATATATATATATATATATATATATATATATATAT
Source organism: Danio aesculapii (assembly GCF_903798145.1). NCBI lineage: Eukaryota > Metazoa > Chordata > Actinopteri > Cypriniformes > Danionidae > Danio > Danio aesculapii. Next base: position 11,181,173 of record NC_079435.1, on the reverse strand, counting down.
ATATATATACATTTCTTTTTTTTGCAATATATATTGCGATATGAATACAATTTCACCAGATGACTTAATATCTCTGTTTGGAAATGATTTCTAATGTTAGATCGATTAGGATGATTCTGCAGTGGGAGTGCATCTCCATAAAATCTATTGAACAATCTACAAAAGTTTTGGAGTCCCCGGCACATTTTCGTTGTGGTATGAGTTATTTGCAGTGCATTTCTGTATTTGCATGTGTTGTGAGTATTTTCATTCATAACAATCTATAAATGAAGAAAAACATACAATTGAAATAAAGTGTTTTATCGTTTTCCGAGTCTAACAGTATTCAAGTACAGTAACTGAATGAGTTATGAATGAGAATCATAGTTAAGGACACAAATGGTACAATGGACAACTTTTAAAATCTTTATGCGAACACAAGCATCAAAAACACATGCAAATGCATACATCCTGCGAATGATCGCGTTGCAACATCAATGCTAAAACAATATATTGTGCAGCACTTGTAATATATATATTCTACTTTCCTTGTTTGATTTTCATCACTAAAGTTAAAATGTTTTCTCTCTTGACAGTGGAGTTTGCGATTGCATTGAAAATCTGTGATTTAAGCCAAAATATTCATGGTTATTTTTCTCTAAATATAATTCTGATATTATCATTTGTCATGATGTGGTTATCATTTTTCATGCAACATATAATCTACGCAATCAGTAAAGAATGCAAAACAGATATATTTTCACTAGTGGTTTCAGTCTTCTGCTCATTCATCAGTGTTTGTGTGCACTGTTGAAGTCTATCTGTTGATATTTCTTCTTTTTTTTTTTTGTCTTTTAGTGCTTCAGGAGTTTTTAAACTCTTTCTGTTCGTGTTTGCTAAATGGCAGCCCACCCTGAAGTTCAGGTAATCCAGACGCTTCACTCCTGATATCCTGATTTTTATAGTTCACTGCAGCTCCACAACATTTTCTCCATCCTCTGAGCCAAAGCCAATTATGGCCTTTTTTTTTTACAAGTTTTTTTTTTCTTCATACATTTTATGAGTTTTAAGTAGTATTGCATGTTTCTATTGTGCATAAATTCCAACAAAACACACATCTCCATAAATCTCGCATTGTTGCTGCTGTTCTGTTTTAATCCCGAGCCAGTTTTCAGTGTTTACAGGAATGCAAACTCGCTCTATATCGGACAGATTTAATTAGCAATGACGGCGGAAAGACAAAGACGCATTTAGCTTTGGAATCTGACTTCGTGACAATCGTGCAGTTGGAGGACTGTCAGAAACCATTTCTTCCCCCTCTCCGTGTCGCCCCCTCAAATTTTAATTTCTCGGCCACATCCTGACCAACCAGAAGAAGAGATAATTTTCAGACTTGTCCTCAATAATATAGTGCCAATCGAGCTTATTGTTTATAGACGTGCTTTGGTAGAGTATCCCTCAATTCAAAGCCTGCACATTTAATGGTGGATCAACTTTTTGCCATTTCAGCCTTTTTTTGAAGAAGCTGATTTCTTAAATCATTGTGTTTTTTCTGTATTACTTTCTGCAGCACTTTAAAATGTGAGTAGTTGCTTTTACTTTAAAAAAAAGAGTAGACTAAAGACGTGATGTATTTTATTCAGCTTGAAAAAATCTAATTTACTATCAGAGGTTCAAAAAATAACTTTTTTAAAACATGGTCTCCCTTTCTTACATACGTTGACAATTTACAATGTTTAGAGCAGGAGGATATGAAAAATCTCATATAATCCCAAAAGACCCCCCCCCCCTTATTTTATTTTATTTTTTATTTAATTTATTATTATTATTTAATTTTTTATTATTCCTCTTTCATGTCACTGTAACTTTGTAATGCCTTTCACAACGGCAGTGCTTGTAATAAAGGTATACAGAAACCCTCCTTTTATTACACACTGAATTGTTCACTTTTTATGTGTATCGTTTATCTTTTTGCATTTTTCTTTTCTTACATTTATTCTTCTGTTTGCCATTACTGTACTGAAGTTGTGCATGCAACCGATACGTACACTTGCTGTGCATTTGTGTGAAGCTTGAGGACTTTATATTTGCAGACTGTTAGCTATGTATATCTTCTGTTAAAGCCACAAAAGGGAAAGTAGTGTTGGGGATATTTGTTTGTATATTTTGTTTTGTTGTTGTTGACTGTTCGTTTTTTTTTAGTTTTTTTTTTTTGTTTTTTGCCAATGTATAAAAAATCCTTAGAAATAAAGTATTAAAAAAAAAAGTGAGTAGACACAATGCCTTAAAAGTTAGTAAATTAACTAAGCGCATAATTCTAAAAATTAAAGGAGACCTATTATGCCCCTTTTTGCAAAACATAAAATAAGTCTCTGATGTCCCTGGAGTGTGTGTGTGTAAAGTTTCAACTCAAAATACCCCTTAAATAATGTTTTAAAACTTTTTGAAACTGCCCTTTATAGGCTTTGATCCAAATAATGCCGTTTTGGTGGGTCGCTTTAAATTCAAATGAGATTGTGCTCTTTTTAAAAGAGGGCGGAGCTAGAAACACCTTCAAAAAAAGATTCAAGATTTCAAAGTTCTAAAACTTTATTTGTGGGGTATTTTGAGCTGAAATGTCACAACAAAACAGCAGTTCTTAACAATTGAAAGTGTTAATCATGACCCTAAGAGAAAGTCTTTCACCCAAAGCTGCTTATGAGCTTCAATTATCCTGATAGATTGAAGATGGGATTTTTACTGTGAAGCGTGTCTAAATGACAGATATTTCTTCTGTGACTGTAGATCGGAATGCCCGTTTATTGCCTTTCTGAAGATAAAAAAAATTCCAGCAAAGTGGCCAAGACCTCTCGGCAGAGTGAATGTGAGCAGAAACACGTCCAGTATGCATGATACATCAGCCTCCAATTGCTCCCTAGAGGCATTTTCAAGGCAAATCCATCCCAAATCAAGGTAACACACATATTCTTCTCTGCCTTATGCACCCAAATCACCGCTTTATTTGCGTCATGTTTTGTGGTGAAGAGCGACAACACAATTAAATGCTCTTTCGGACCTCCATGAAGTGGAACATCTGTGATGTAAACACTCTGTCCCATTGAATTACATTTAATATAAGGGGACATTGCCGTTCTGCCTTTTGGTAAGTGCTCTGTTACTGTTATTTGTGTGAGAAATTGCTGTGGTATTACTGACACTATCCCCTGGTGTGTAGTTGTGGGAGTCTGGATTCCACCTCTGCTCATTTACACCTAATCATTCTTTAGTGTGAAAATCAGGCAAGAAGGAAAGGCAGATGGAATGTATTAAAAGTATACACACACAAACATACTGAGTGACTTACTAACACTTGTCAGGATGACAGTGGGTATTGTCCATGCACATGGATTTCATTTGTAAAGCTTTAGATTTCTACATGATTGTTTGACTTCTTTAAAACTTCTATTTTGAACACATGCCAGTGAATGTGGGCATCCAGTGGCATGTGTTTTTGGTCCTGATACATATATTAGAACTATATCAAACAATTTTAGTATAGTAAAGTATAGTATAGTGGATATGTGTAAAAAAAAAAAACTCAAATTAATGATATTGAAGCTACGATATGGTTTTATGATGCTACGATGTTTGCTATTGAAGCTTGTTACTGGTATGAAAAAATAAATAAATATCTGAGGATACATTTTTGACAGAATTGGATGTTTATGTGTCTAGAATTTACGTTTGAACATTTTGAAATTCAGAATAAAAAGTTAGCAATAGAAACAACGCTTATGATGTAGCAAGCTCAGAATTGTCAAGAATAAAGAACTGCGAAACAAACTTGTAATTGGGAGAAAGTATAGTACAGAAAGAAAGGAAGGATAAAATAAACTTGTAATTGGTAGAAAACATAATTTCTGAGAGGAAAAAATCTGAATTGTGATCAATAAACGGAACAACAAACATAAAAAAGTGAAGATTGTGCTCTAAACAACTCAGGCTCATTCTGAAAACGTAGAGATATGTATTATTTTTTTTTTTTTGCAGTTATTGTTTTCGTGAATTTGCTGTGTATGCTTTTTGAGATCTCAAATTTCTCTTGTGCCTTCTGTTCTCGTGTAAATCCACCAGAGGCCACTGTTGACTGACTAACTGAGTGACTAACCGACTGACCCATCTCCCCACCTTCCCCCGACCCTAAACCCAACCAATAGTGTTTTAAAAAGCACTGATTGACCCGCCCGCCACCTTCCCTAAACCCAACCAACAGCGTTTTCAAAAGCAATACAGAAAAAGAAAAGCCCCTTGATTTTTACCATGTTTTCAGATTTTACCACATTCTCACCCTGTTATGTACTTGTTTATTTTATTTTTTGGCTTTTGTTTTTGTCTATGCGTTTTCTGGAACCGTTCTTCACCGGACTCAAACCCTGTTGTCATGGTCAACTCCTCTCTGCGTCTCAAGTCTGTCGACGTATGCTGCGAGCCACTGGACAAACTGGTAACAGCAGAAAAGCTGTCCACACGGAGATAAGTGGTAAGCAGCCAGCGCAAGAAGGAACAGCGTCATACTGCCCCGTAGCGTTCATTTTAAAGACAAATACAAATTTCTGCTTACATAATTCGCGATCTCCAAAAATGTATATAGGGCTACGTTTTCAGAATGAGCCTATGTTGGCTCTAAAATTTTGGAAATGTTTGGGGTAAAATCAGAATTGCCTTTTTTTTTTTTTTTAGAAATACTTAAAACTGAGTTCTAAGTAGAAAGGTTAAAATTGTTATGTGCAAACTTAAAGTAAAAATAATAATGTGTAATTGGGATTAAAAGAAGAATAAATTCCATAGGCTTTGCGTATTTATATGTAAATTAAAAGGTAATTTGGACTTTAAATTTCCTTTTTTCTTTTCATGTTCATTCTACATGAGGAACTTCTTAGATTGTAATGGACAAAGTCAGAATTCTGATAACCAAAAAAGTAAAAATTGTTATCTAAAAGTTTGGAATTGTCAGGTTAAGTTTTTTCCGCAATTTCTCACTTGCAGTTTGGACTTTTTGTCCCTCAGAATTGTGAGACTTAAACTGAGTTTGAATCTGGAAAGTTCAAAGAATTGTTAAATGAAAACTCAAAAAAGTCAATGGATGATTTAAATTTGTGATTGAGATAAAGTATCAGTTCTTTAAGCTATTTAAGGATAAATTAAAAGATCATTTGGATCTTTTTTCAGAATAAATCTTTATGTCTATAATTTCCGTTTAACATGTTGGAATTCTTAGATTGTGAGGAAAAATCTGAATTCTGAGAAATGAAGGGAAAATTAAACAAAAAAAGTAAAAATTGATTTCTAAAAGTTTGGAATTGTCAGGTGAAAAAAATCAGATTTGCACAATTTCTCACATGTAGTTTGGACTTTTTCCTTCAGAATTATGAGACTTAAACGAAGTTCTAAGTTGGAAAGTTATACTTATTATATGAAAGCTAAAGGTTTGAGAGGAAAACTAAGAAAAGTAAGATTAAAATGTGTAATTGGCAGAAAGTATCAATTCCATAGCCTTTCCTTATTTATAGGTAAATTAAAAGGTAATTTGGACTTCCATTTTTTTATATTTAATTTCTTATTTACCTGTTGGAATTCTAAGTATGTGGGGGCAGAAGTCTGAATTCTAAGAAATTATGTGAAAAATAAACGAAAACCAAGTACAAATTGTGTTCTAAATGTTTGGAATTGTCAGGTGAAAAAAACTTTTTGCTCATGCACAAACAATTTCTCACATGCAGTTTGGACTTTTTTGTTCTCAAAGTTGCGAGACTAAAACTGAGTTCTAAGCTGGAAAGTTATAAGAATTGTTATATGCAAACTCAAAGTTATTTGGAAGATTTATATTTGTGACTGAGAAAAAGAAAGCATCCTTTAAAAAGTCCTTAAACTATTTAAAGATAAATGAAAAGATTCTTTTTTTGTCAGAACATCTTCAGTACATCTTTGTTTATAATTTCCATTTAACATGTTGGAATTCTTATAATAGTTTGGAATTGTCAGGTGAAAAAATCTGAAATGCACAATTTCTCACATGTATTCTGAACTTTTTTTTCCTCAGAATTGTGAGACTTAAACTGAGTTCTACGTTGGAAAGTTACAATTATTATGTGAAAAATCTAAAAGTTTGAGAAGAAAACCTCAGGGAAAAAAAGAGAAGATTTGAATTTGTAATTGGAAGAAAAAAAGTATAGATATAAGAAATTTGGACTTTTTTCTCAGAATTGCAGCTTTATGTCTCTATCATTTCTATTTATCATGTTGGTATTCTTAGATTGTGGGGGGAAATGTACGAAATCTGTGAAATAAAGTGAAAAATAAACAAAAAAAGTCAATATTGAGTTCTAAAAGTTTGGAATTGTCTGGTGAAAAAATGTGAATTGAACAATTTCTCACATCCAGGACTTTTCCCCCCTCAGATTTGTGACTTATAGCTGGAGAGTTACAATAAATATGTGAAAAATCTTTCACAAAAGTTTGAGAGGAAAACCCGGAATAGGAAGATTCAAATTTGTAATTGGGAGAAAAAACACTTTATTTTAATGGTCCAGTTGAGTATTAGTAGACTGTCTGCTTAATATCTGTTGATACAGACATTCAACGGGCATTTAACTGACTATAAGAAACTTTGCATGTACATGTCAACTTACACTAACCTTACCCCTAACCCCAACCTAACAGTCTACTTATAATCAAGTGAGAATTAGTTGCAATGTAACTTAATTTCAACAGTGGACGATCAAAATAAAGTGTGACCAAAAAAAAAAAAATTAAATCAATTCCATAGGCTTTACTTAGTTATAGATAAGTTTTAAAGGTTATTTTCCCCCAAGAATTGTGAAAGTTAAACTGAGTTCTGAGTTGGAAAGTTATTATGTGACAAAATCTAAAAGTTTGGGAGGAAAACCTAGAAAAAAGGAAGATTTGAATTTGTAACTGGTAGAAAAAGTATAGATTCAATAGGCTTTATTACATTGCAATGTGCTTTTTTTTCTCAGAGGAAGATTTATGATAAAACAGGTAAATTAATCAAACAATAAAATGTTTGTACGATTGTGCGATTGGTCTGTGATATATCAGTTTACTCCGTCTACAACTCATAATAGGACAACTTCTGGACTCGTGCCAGTATAGGTTTTCTTTTAATGCCTTGAGGAAGTGGCTGTTCAATAGACGTTCAATGCACTTTGGGTTTGCTTACGGTATTATAGAGTTCAAGCAGGCCTTTTGAACTGGAAATAAAGAAGTGTTTCCTCGCTATTCAGACAAATTACATTTGATCTTGTCTGTTTCCTTTCTTTTCAAATCCCTTTTAAGTTGTCTGTTGATTGAGAGAAGGCAAAAGTGACTTACTTGCCGGTGCTGAAAGGCCATATAGAGCTAATAAACATACAAAGGCCCAGCTGGTGGGTTTGACTCTCACTTTCTTAACGTATATGGGGACTCAATAGATTGTTGTAAAGGGCGAGTTCTCCGAAAACTAGAAATTCTATCATTTACGTACACACCTACTCTCATCACACACACCCCTTGTCACAGATACAGTTGAGTAAAAGGTGATCTTTTATGTAAACAAAAGGGGCATTAAATTGATATTGATATTCACTCAAGTTGAAGTCGGTGAGATCGTTTCTCAGTTTTTGAGTGGTTTTTGGTAAACTTTTGGAATGATATTGCATTGTAATAAAGATGCTCAAGTTGTGTTTATGTGATTTGATATTTTTTGTTTGTGAAATACTAAATATTATAGAGATACAGTTGAATTCAAAATTATTAAGCTGTCTGTGATAAATATATATTTATACAACAGTTCTGTCTGGTTATTGAATCTGATTGGCTGATAGCTGTGCGATATTTTGCCAGTAACAGCACACAAAGACCTCTTCCCCCTTCACCTTTTTGTATTACTCTGCCCACAAACAGTCAGCAACAAGCAGAGAAAAGTCTACAGTTTGACAAGTATTCCTGCTGTTGGACAATATAATGTACTTTTAAGGCTTTTTAGTGGAGAATGTAGTTGTTTAGATTGCAACTATGCAGTTTATTTATAAAAATAAAGCCTATTTTAAAATATTTACAATTTCTGAGAGCGCGTCGGCGGCCATTAGCCTGCCATACTGAGTAGACTAAAGATGGTTGACGTTTTCTATCCACAAGATGGCGACCAACCCAGGCTCATTCTGACAACATAGTCCCGCGGACGTTTCTGGAGACCGCAAATTATGTAGCCGGAGGTACGTATGGCTGCATTTCATTTTTTAAGCGAACGCTACGGGGCGGTATGACGCCGTTCCTTTTAGCGCTTACCGGCTGACCGCTTACCTTCATGTGGAGGGCTTTCCCACCGCAACCAGTTTGTCCAGTTAGCTTGTCCTGTATGTCAACGGACTTGAGACGCAGAGAGGAGCTGACCACGACGATGACGACCGGGTTCGAGTCCAGGGAAGAGCGGTTCCAGAATTCAAGTAAAACAAAAACAGAATCCAAGAAATAAAGTGAACAATTTCATAACAGGGTGAGAATATGGTAAAATCAGAAAACGTGGTAAAAATCAGACGAGAGCTTTTCTTTTTCTGGACGGCTTTTGTAAATTGTTGGTTGGGTTTAGGGAAGTAAGCGGGCGGGCGTGTCAATCGGTAAAATTGGTTTGGTTCAGGGAAGGAGGAGGTTGGGTCGGCCGGCCAATTGGCTGGTCGCCCAGTCAATCATTCAGCCAGTCGTTCGACAGCGGCCTCTGGTGGGTTTACACGAGAACAGCGTGGACGCGGGCGCGAACAGCACCCGCGAGAGACATTTGAGAAGCGAAAAAGTGCATACAGCGGCCTCTCACGGATTCGGGAAAACAAAAACTGCAAAAATACGTACCTCCCGGGACGTATTTCGCGGTCTCCAGAAACGTCCACGAGACTACGTTTTCAGAATGAGCTTGGGTTGATGGCGACAGGAACGCATAATGAGCCCTTAGAAGAATAAAACAGCGTAACTACAGCTGATCAAATCATTATTAAACTGCAATGATATTCCAAGTCGATCTCTCTCTTTTGTGTGTTGTAGTGCTGTATTTATAATGTTACTATAGTAATTGTAGTGCAGTGTGAGATATGGGACTCTGCAACATCTGCAATGTGTGTTGTGTTAGCAGAAAGAAAGAAAAAATGCCAGCATGTGTTTAGCGTCTTTACTTTTCGCAAACACAACAGCAGTCTGGTAGTTTTTTTGCGGTTAATTATTGTGATATTGTCACTTAATGTTTGATATGCATTGTATATAAATGTATGTCCCCTTTAAGAGGACTTCTTCTGTGGTGGTTTTACCTTTGAGATGAAAGCACGCATGTATGGGAGCTCAGATCAGTTCTGGCGAGCTCTGAGAAGTGTGTGATGGTCGCTCTACCGCTGTATCATTCTTTTATTTCAATAATGTAACATTTTATTTTGCAACGGATGTTTGAGCATCTTTTTCTTTTCCTTTTGCCTACTCATTCTTGTTGACTGGCATGTATGTAGTCGACAGCACTTGGGAGAAACGCATTAAGGCCAGTAGGAAGAATGAAATAGTTTCTGTCTCTTTTTTTTTTCATTCCTATAAAGTCTCTGGGTAAACGCTGGGACACCTGGCAGACCCGTCAGATTATAACGATTGCAACAGAGAAATACTATTGACTAGACTGTAGGGAGATACTCTGTAGACGCATGGCATTTCATGTCACGTTCAACCTTATAATCTTAAAATGTCAGCAAAATCATCTTTTAGACATTACGCTATAGAGAGTCATTTAAACACTAGCTCTAAAGTGACGTTGATGAATTAGTAAAGGTTTCTGCTGTTCTTATGTCAGCTGCAGATGTGAATGAATGGGTGAAGAAAGTAGTTCCTAATACAAAAGGGTTATTAGACTCTCGTGTTTGATTTTCTTTTGTTATATACACAATTGTACTGTCGAACTGTTGTATAAACGCAGTATCACACGAGTAACAGTGCGATATGCCTGTATATCAGCACTGGTTGGATGCTAACGCATGCCTCCCACCAGTGCTGATATACAGCCATATGGCACTGCTGCGAATGTGATATTGCAGTATTTCCTATAATATTTTGTCTTCTGGAGAAAGTCTTATTTGCTTTATTTCGACTATAATAAAAGCAGTTTTTTTTAACCATTTTAAGGTCAATAATATTAGCCCCCCTTAAAGGGCACCTATTTTAGCCCTTTTTCAAGATTTAAGAGAAGTCTTTTGTGTCTCCAGAATGTGTCTTTAAAGTTTCAGCTCAAAACACCCATCAGATTATTTATTAGACTTTTCAGAATATTGGATTTTCTGCTCTGAACAACAATGTAGCTGTTTTTGTTGCCTGTGCCTTTAATGCTAGTTCTCCGGCTGTGTCAGATAAACAGCACAGTGACAGACATGAAGGAAGCAGATCTTGCGTAACGTTTGTGAGAAATACTACAATACAGTTTTCCCAATGATTATTTGATGTATTTGTTGTGGACTTAATTCAAGCCTTTTTGCAACGATGAGTCACACACAATGTCATTACAAAGTTCACGCACACAGTGCATACGTTTAACTTTGCACCATTTTTGCACGCAAATGTGACAGGATACACGTTATTATCCACTGCTGCATGGATATCCTTTATGTTAATGTACAAAATAAACCTAATTTAATTTTTATTATCATTTTTACGAAATGCACTCTTTTATTTGGGGAAAATAAAATAGATGTTTATGTTCTCCAGCCTAATTGCACCCAGAAAAAGCATTCATTCATTAATTTTCCTTCGGCTTAGTCCCTTTATTCATTAGGGGTCACCACAGCGGAATGAACCGCCAACTTATCCAGCATATGTTTCACACAGCGGATGCCCTTCCAGTTGTAACCAAGTACTGAGAAACATCCATACACACTCATTCACACACATACACTACGGCCAATTTATTTAATTCAATTCACCTATACTGCATGTGTTTGGACTGTGGGGGAAACCAGAGCACCTGGAAGAAACCCATGCCAACACGGGGAGAACATGCAAACTCTACACAGAAATGCCAACTGGTCCAGCTGGGACTCGAACCAGTGATCATTTTGCTGTGAGGTGGCAGTGCTAACCACTGACCCACCATGTCTCCATCCAGATAAATCAGAAGGTAAAAAATTATAATAAAAAAATCAGTTATTCTTATCTCCTGTTTTTTCCAATAGTGTTAAAAGCTATTGCAACTGTAAGTCCAGCATATGGCTGCAATGTGCACCATCACACGTTTTCAAAATGCCTCTGTATATAGTGTTACTACTTCGCCAAATACAGTTGAATCTGAATATATGAGTATTACATGCATTTCAGTTTAGTGTGCTAATTTTCTTATTACAACGCAGCCTGAGAGTCAGAGCGGAGACTGCAGTCTTCCCTGTAGACAAGCCAAACTTCATTAGACATTGTGTATTTATCTTTCAGTGTTTATTAAATGGTGGTTTGAGTATTTTAGCGATAGTATGCTTGCTCATCACTCTCGCTGCCCAGAACTGGCTTGTTAGTGTCCAAGCACAAGAATGATGGATTTCGATAAGACATTCCTCATTCTGCTTGGAACATCATTACCATGCTGGTTTAAACACAAACTATTTGCTGTAAACATTAGTTGGTGACCTATGGTGAAAAGACCAGAAGTAGCAGTAAAGGCCATTTTTAGATGCTTGTGGTATAGCAAAGTAACGGACGGACATTTCATTTTAAAGGTTACCCACAATTCTTCCTTTTACACCCCAGAAGGTCTTCTGGAATCAATTGTCACCTCGACAGCATGTCAGCACTCCTGAAAACTTGTCATCGGACCAAAACTAGCGCTTCTCTGCTAGCGCAGCAGTTGTTACCCAAGAAAAATGTCACCCAAGGCAGAATCACAGCCAATTTAGGAGGTCATTTTGTACAGGCTAGTGACTGGATCAGCTGTCATTATATTGCATGTGTCAGGATCAGTGGTAGAAAGAGTACTGGAAAATCAATGTTCAATCAACTTAATTGATTTGTTTTGGGACAACATGGAGTTGTGTGAAACCCAGCATTTTGCACAGTGGTTGTGTAGTATATTGTACAACTGCCAATAAATATCATTGGATTAATCGGCAGTGGGTGGGATCACAGAATGCAGCGAAGATTTTAAGTAAAAACAAGAATGTTTGCTTAAATATACAATTTGGGATATTTACTTTGGGACAGTCAAATAAGTTACATATGAGACAACTAATCCATTTATTAAATATGCTATATCTATACTCTACCTGACAAAAGTCTTGTCATAGATCTTGTCATAGATCTTTTGGTTGATTTTTTTTTGAAAAGTAGCAGAAGGTAGATTTTTCTGATGAATCATCTGTTGAACTACATCCCAATCATCACAAACACTGCAGAAGACCTTTTGGAACCCACATGGACCCAAGATTCTCACAGAAATCAGTCAAGTTTGATAAAGGAAAAATCATGGTTTGGGGTTGCTAGAGATCTACAGTGGATGGCAACATCAACAGCCTGAGATACCAAGATTTTTGTGCAGCCCATTACATTACAAACCACAGGAGAGGGCAAATAGAGCAGGCAAACCACAGGATAGAGCTTCTACTTCAGCCTCCACATCAAAGTTCCTGAAAGCAAAGAAGTTAAAGGTGCTCCAGGATTGGCCTGCCCAGTCACCAGACATAAACATTATTGAGCTTGTCTGGGGCAAAGAATCTTGATGAACTCTGGGAGTCCTGCAAGAATGCTTTCTTTGCCATTTCAGATGACTTTATTAATAAGTTATTTGAGTCATTGCAGAGATGTATGGATGCAGTCGTCCAAGCTCATAGGAGTCATACACAATATTATATTTTATACTTTATATTCTATACTGCACATTATTTCTGTTAAGTGACCAGACTTTTGTCTAAGCAAAGTCAGAACTTACTGTCCTAATTCAATAATTAAAAATCAAGGCATGATCATATTTTATTTTGGCTAAATAAGCGTAATATAGAGGCCTTTGCCTTTCATATAAGCCACTTCTGATACAAAATGATCAACTAGTAGTCAAGTTATTATTTGTTGTTCCTAAAACTTGGATAGACGGCAAGACTTTTGTCAGGTAGTGTATATAAATTACTTTTGTACGCTTTATTTAATGCAAGGACCAAAATGAGAGCATAAACTACAAATAAATGCAAATTTACTTCGACCAATATATCTCCAATGTTACTGTTTTTACTGTTTACTGTTTTTAAACATTTTTAAATGCAAGTTTATATTTATTAAATAAATGAACAGTCACTTTTTAATTTTAATCTACGATTCACACTACAAACCATTAACTAAGACTTTTAGCTCAATAAACTACTAATTAGCTGCTGATTAATAGTTAGGGAGGTAGTAGTTGGGTTTAGGTATTGGGTAGAATTAATTATTATTTATTATACTATTATAATTATTATTAGTACTAATAAACAATAAATATCCTAATTATAAGCAGGTACAGGCACATTAATAGTTGCTTAAACTAACATGTTACAAATAACTCTTTAGTCACGGATATAGCTACTGCAATGTTGTCTTTGTGAATGGCTGCTATGGCTACCTTTTGAAACATCTGACATCTTGACAGCGGCTGCGATTTGCCATGTTTTATAGCACGGCAGCTCAAATTCTCGCATAATCTCAAATGTTATCTTTGCCAGTCTCAGTACTTCATGCCATCTTTATCATGCCAGCTGGGCACGAAAGCATGGGCTGAAATGGACACTTGTAGACGGTACACACGCAGGGTGCCGCTTCTGCAATTTCTGCATTGGTGACAATGAGCCATTGTGAGGGAGTTATTCAATCCCGCGCAGTGCTCCGGCTTTGACAGTGAGTGATCACATAAAATGATGTCACTGCAAATGCTTGTAAGCCAAGTACAAAGGAGCACCTTAGATAGTGATCTGCGGCCAGATTCATGTGAGGGAACGCTGAAGAATTCAGAGGAAGTGTGTAACAAAAGTCACAGGCACATTGATTTTTTTTTTTTTTTTTTTTTGCAGAATAAGGCAATCCTGCTGCCTAAAAACACTTGTGGGTTGGCGGTTCTGCTGTGAATTTACAGGACGTTTTTTAAGTGAGAACAATGGAAAAGGAGAACGCTTGATATAGGTGAAAAGAGTCACAGGATATTTATAGAGAATTCAGAATGTCTTATTTTTAGAACTTTCTAGAAACCCCATGCCATTTTCATCCGTTAAATACACTCTTAACCCTTACACTGCAAAAAAAAAAAGAAAAAAAAAAAAGCTTTTCTTACTTACTTTTTTCCGTTTTTGTCTTGTTTCTAATCCAAATATCTACAAATTCTTAAATCAAAAGCATTTTCTAGACAAGTTTAACATTTTTGTCTTGTTTTCAGAAATAATATTCATTCATTCATTCATTTTTCTTCGGCTTAGTCTCTTATTTATCAGGGGTCGCCTTAGCGCAATGAACCTTCCAGCCACAACCTGGAAAAAACAGCCATATTACACACATACACTACGGCCAATTTAGTTTATCCAATTCACCTATAGCACATGTCTTTGGACTGTGGGGGAAACCGGAGCACCCAGAGGAAACCAACGTTAACACAGAGAGAACATGTAACCTCTACACAGAAATGCCAATTGGCCTAGTCGAGACTCGAACCAGTGATCTTCTTGCTGTGAGGCGACAGTGCTAACCACTGAGCCACTGCTGCCTCAGAAATATGTCAAATTTCTATGAATTTTTCTTAAAACAAGCAAAATAATCTTAAATAAAAAGGAAAAGCAAGATTATTTTATAAACAAGGGTTTCTGGATTCTTTTAAATCATCCAGAAAACCTTCAACCTCCTAGGGCTTAGTGGCCCACATACGTGGAGAGCACATTTTAGCTCTTAAGTGGCTATGTTAAAGACATACAGTGTCATCCTGCAACTGTTTTGAAGCATATGAAATGTGCCAAACACTATTTTTAACTGTACAAAATGGGCAATTTTTTTGTTTTTACTCTCATCAAGATGGCGCCGCGGATGGCCGCCTCGGTGTGCGGCTCTCCAGTGTTTGCACTGTTTTTGTTAGTCTGTCCTGTTTTATGTTTATCAAACACGAATGTTTATCATTTTTATTTTTTTTTCATATTTATTTTTGTGTTGTCACTTGTCACTTTATGTACACTGGAAGTTTCTGTAGCCAAAACAAATTCCTTGTGTGTGTGAAGCACACTTGGCAATAAAACTGATTCTGATTCTGATTCTCTCTGATAGTCAAAACATGTTCAAAAAATATGTATGTGTTATTAATGCATTAAAAACAGTCAGCAAAAAGTTTTTTATGGAAATTCGAACCACGAGTCTACATATATGGACATAATTTTTCTCTAAAAGTACATCATATCAAAAGATGATACTTAGGTTTTATTCTAATAGGATTCCAATAAGCCCAAATAGCAAAGAGAAAAAAAATGCATGTAAAAAACAGCTTGGGCCTTAAAGGGCCCATAGTTTACCTCTTTTTTTATGATTTAATATTAATATTATGGTTCTTCTGAGTGTGCCAGTTTAGGTTCAGTTCAAAACACAATTCAGATTTTTTTATTATAATGTGTGAAACAGTGTCATGATGGGGGCGTGTCCACAGTTCGCTGATTTATGGGTGTGTTGCTTCACATTTAAATTAGTTTCGGCTTCCCGCCCAACGTAACAAGGGGGCGGGGCCATGAGCTCACCTGCTCTGCATTTGCAACAGAGTCTGACAGGCAGACTGCGAGAACGAGCTAGAGTGAGAGGTACAGCATTCAGTCATACATGTACGACTCGGACACAGACCAAGCAGAGAGTACAAAATCATTTGTGTCTTTGTATAGTTTTGCAGCCAACTGTGTGCTAGTTTCAAGTGCCGAGCTTGTACACAGAAACTAATAACCACGCACACTGAATTAACTTTGACTGAGGCACCGGATGCGCCGCTCGAAGCCACGACACAGCACACCAGACACTCTCTGTAGCGCGGCAGAAACATGAAGTGTCCCGAATCGTCGCGCCACGCATTTTTGAATTCTAAACATAGGTTTCTGCAGCAGTCCGCGGCGCCCAGCCGTCGACTTGAGTGTACCCTGATAGAAACCTATGTTTAGAATTCTAAAACGCATGGCACAGCGTCAGGTACAGCAGCACCTAGTTAAGATCACAGGGATCTTCTGGGATCGCGAGAAATGCAAACGGCTGAAGTATAAGGTAGACTCGATGAGAAGTACACATGTTTGCAAACCTACCTAAAGATACAACCAATAATTCCGATTAGAGCGATAATGTGGAGAATATTGCTCTTGTGTTGAGCCCAATGAGCCTTGCATCTAAAAATAGAGCTAGCGTGTTCCTTTAGTGATATCGCTTCGACTCACGCTGAAAATGGCGGACGTGAATCAACAAACTGAGGATATGATGACGCGCCTGTCAATCAATATTGGTGGGCGGGGGGACAGCTCTCCTACGTAAAGTTGCGTTCAGTTTGAAAACCGCTACAATTGGTCTACCGTTTTTTATGTTGTTAAATTGAAAAAAAAAGCCCTGGGTGTGCTTATATCACCCCAATATGACAGTCTATACACCATACATGCACATATGGCTGTCCAAACAGCTTGAAAAGTAGATTTTTTTACCATGGGTGCCCTTTAAGAGGTTAAACACATTTGGCATGCTTATAAGCATTCCACAGATTCCTCCCATAAAATCCACATGGAGAAAGCAAAAATATATGTGGATCAGACTCGATCAAATTTGATTGGACCAAAATCTGATCACATACTTAAGATAGGAAAAAATGCACAAAACATATGCAGTGCTTTAGTAGCAGAACAGAGCACACCCAGCCGAGACCGTGTGCCTGATCTACATTTAAGGATCTGTCTGTCTGTCTATAATTAAAACCCTATTCCTGACAAACCCAATCAGCAATGTACACTGCTATAATTACACAACAGTAATTGCGCTCAAGTATGTTGTGTTCTGGTGCATTTCAGCATGCTATTAACATACCGACACGATAGCATTATGCTGTTTTATGGTTGACTGGATTGATTTAGTGGAATATTTGTAAAATCACAGTTTATCATGAGATCGGTTTGAGGATTTCATCGTAAATCTAAACTGATGAACCGACTCCAAGCTACAAGTTAGATAACTGTCACTTCCTGTAAAGGTAATTAATGTAGAGATATGTAGATACCTGTATATCTACACAAACCCCCTGTCTAAAAAAAAACCAAGTAATAATATATCATACAAAAATAAGACTGCTAATCGTACTACAGGAATAAGAACGATGAATGCAATGATGGCGTAATTATGACGTGTTTGTTTTTTAGCTGCGTAAGGATTAAATAAAATAAAAAAATTCCATTGAAGAAAAGAGTTTGATCAAAGGTTTACGAGAACTAAATGGTTACAGTGCTTCAAGTCTTCTTTGTAAATTTCCCACTAAAAACTGGACAAAAGGTGGATTGCATTACTTGTTGGCGAAAATTGATCGCACTGGAATAGTATGTTGTGTGGGGGGGGAGAGATCGTCCACACACTACTCGCACTGTCGAAAATATCACCACTGTCAAAAACATGGTACAGAGCCAAAAAGACGCAGCACACACGAATCGCACTGTCCATCAGATTGCACGGGAGTCTTGCTATTAATGACTCCGATATGTAAACGTTGCTTTATTTCACACACACACACACACACACACACACACACACGCACACACACACACACACGCACACGCACACGCACACACACACGCACACACACACACACACACACCACAGACAATTTAGCTTACCCAATTCACCTATACCACATGTCTTTGGACTGTGGGGGGAAGCCGGAGCACCCGGAGGAAACCCACATGAACACGGGGAGAACATGCAAACTCAACACAGAAATGCCAACTGACCCGAGGCTCGAACCAGCGACCTTCTTGCGCTACCCACTGTGCCACCGCGTCTTATAATTTATATATATATATATATATATATATATATATATATATATATATATATATATATATATATATATACACTAAATATTAGAAAGACATTTATAGATATTTATAATGTTAGAAAAGCTTTCAAAAGAATGTTGTCCTTCTAACCTAATTATTAAATAATCAAAAACTAATTATTTAATGAAATTTTAATGGATTATGTGAAATTTTTGTTTGCGTTACAGGAATAAATTATTACAGGAATTAATAGATTTATAATCTATTTTCATTAAAAAACATGATGAGCAATGTGTGTGTGTGTGTGTGTTTATATATATTTACATAATACATATATGTACGTGCAAATCTATATATATATATATATACACATATTAACACACACGTATATACACACACACACACATTGTACATGTGTGTATGTATGTGTGTGTGTGTTTGTGTATATATATATATATATTTATATGTGTGCGTGTGTATATGTGTGTCTGTTCAATATGTGTGTGTGTGTGTGTATGTATGTATGTATGCGTATCAGCTTTTGATTGGCAGCAACATGAAAAAAAACCTCTTTAAGGGATTTTCTCGAATTCCGATACAGAACTAAAATATGCAGAGCTGAAATCCATCTGTGTGAAACTCATGGTAAATCCCCACTTTATGCATTCTAGATCTTTTAGGATAACTCACTGAATATTTCCCAGTATCTGGCACTTAAAGGTGACTTGCGTCTCATTGCATCTTTAAAGCCTGAGGCGAAGTGGTGTTAACCCGGATCAGGCTGCTCGGGTTTGAGTCGGAGACGATGCCTTTAAGGCCTGTAATTTAACAGCAGCTTTCCTTCATGTGGTTAACACTTCACTAAAGAGAGGTCACTGTTATCAATTAAAAAATCTGAGTCATTAAGAAGTCAAGAAGCTGCATTCATGCTTCGACCGTTCGATGACTTCTAGAGAAATTGCCCAATCCATCTTACAGGAAACAAGGCGACACTGTAGGAGAGTTTATCAGATGGTGTGACCCGGTTTCTTCATGCTCAGCCTCCATTCCATTGAAACATTCCTACAACAAGAATTTCCTGGAATTTAGGAATTTTTGAGGAACAAGCGATCTGAAACAGCTGACCAAGTCTGATGGAGGTTTGAGAAGTCTGAGCGGAAATGCAACATGAAGTACTGGTGCAATACTGGAAATAGATCAAATCAATTAGTAGCGCAAAAGAAATGAAGAAAATGAAATAAACTAATATTACCGTGCTATATTTTTATTATTTTTTATTATTTGTATTATTATCTCATGAGTAAAGCTTAATTTTTTAAATAAATAACAAAATGTTTATTTTTTAAAATTTAATATTTCATATTTTATTATTATTGTTATCATTATTATATATTTATTATTGCAATTTAAGCTTTTTAATGTCATTTATTTAATTTAGCTTCTTTTTGGCAAGTCTTAACTTTAAATTCTCTAATGGTATAAAATTATAAAATTTAAAAGTAAGAAAAAAACTAACTGTTTCATATGTAACATATACACTACCGACAAAAGTCTTGTCGTCGATCCCAGTTGTAAGAGCAACAATTAATATTTTGACTTCTAGTTGATCATTTGGAAAAGTGGCAAAAGGTCGATTTTTTTTTTCCTGTGAATCATCTGTTGAACTGCATCCCGATCATCACAAACACTGCAGAAGACCTATTGAAACCCACATGGACCCAAGATTCTCACAGAAATCTGTCAAGGTTGGTGAAGGAAAATCATGGTTTGGAGTTACATTCAGTATGGGGGCGTGCGAGAGATCTGCTGAGTGAATGGCAACATCAACAGCCTGAGGTATCAAGACATTTGTGCTCCACATTACATTACAAACCACAGTAGAGGGCAAATTCTTCAGCAGGATAGCGCTGCTTCTTATACTTCAGCCTCCACAAGTTCCAGCCCAGATTGGCCAGCCCAGTAACCAGACATGAACATTATTGAACATGTCAGGGGTAAGATGGAGGAGGCATTGAAGGTGAACTCTGGGAGTCCTGCAAGAATGCTTTCTTTGCCATTCCAGATGACTTTATTAATAAGGTATTTGAGTCACTGCAGAGATGTAAGCTGAGATGTACATTATTTCTGGTAAGTGTGGTGAGTGACAAGACTTTAGTCTAAGCAAAGTCAGACCTTACGGTCCTAATTAAATAGTTAAAAATCAAGGCATGATCATATTTTATTTTGGTAAAATAAACATAATCTAGAGGCCTTTGTCTTTCAAATAAGCCATTACTGATACCAAATAATCAATAAACCAAATCAATAAACCAAGTCAAGTTATTATTTTTTGTTCCTAAAACTTTTATAGGCGACAAGACTTTTGTTAGGTAGTGTATATTGCTGCTTAATTAGTCATTTAAACATTTGTTTATGGAATGCAAATCCCAGCCTCAGCTTTTCTTGTTGTTTTACTCTTGGCAAAAGATGCAAAAAAAGCAACTATTGCAAATAGATCAAACCCATTAGTAGCGCAAAAAAAGGAAAGAAAACGAAATATATTACAATGAAACATATAGTACTGTGCTATATTTTTGTTATATATTTTTGGCAATACCATCATGATTAAAACTTAATTTTTAAAATCAATAACTATATATATATTAGTATTATTATATTAGTATTTTATATTTCATCATCATCATTACATTTATATATATATTATACATTTATATATATAATATATAATATAATATAATAAACTTTTAAAAGAAAGAAAAACTTTGACTTTTTCATATGTGACTAATACACTACTGCTTATTTAGTCATTTAAAGATTTGTTTATGGAATGCAAATCCCAGTCTCTGCTTTTCTTGTTGTTTTACTCTTGGCAAAAGATAAAATGCTTCTTTTGCGTATTCACTTATCTAGAAAGCCATGACTTCTATCAGAATTTTATGGGTAATTGATTTACAGAATTAAAACCAGAAACCGCACACCATTTATTGAAAAATACATGTGGGAAACAACATGGTTTGAGACCAAGCTTTTCAAACAATTCAAGATTTTAGAATTTTTAGTAGAAGTGGAAAAATTCTATGCGGCAGCATGACACCAACATCTTTAGTTCCTTTTTTCACACTAATGATTTTCCCACGGTTCCACAACAGAGATAAAAGTAACGCAATATCAAGATAAAACAATTTGGTCGCAGTTCACTTTTTATATTTGCTTGTGAAAACACTGTTGGTTGACAATAGGTGATCTGTGTGACAACGAAGACTATAGATATACAAAGACGGTTCACTGGCATTAGTATGAATCGGGAGAAGTGCAATGCCACAGCCATATCACCCTGCAGCCCAAGACCGGTTACTTACTGAAGCTAAGCAGGGCTGGTCAGTACCTGGATGGGTGATTACATGGGAAAAACTAGGTTGCTGTTGGAAGTGGTGTTAGTGATTTGCAGTCTGTGTGAGTCTTAATGCCCCAGTAAAGTGATAGGGACACTATACTGTCAGTGAGCACCGTCTTTGATATGTTAAACCAAGATCCTGACTCTCTGTGGTCACAAGAAATCCCATGACACTACTCGTAAAGAGTAGGGGTGTAACACCGGTGACCTGGGCAAATTCCCTCCATCGGCTCTTACCGATCATGGCCTCCCAATCATCCCCATCCACCGAGTTATCTCTGTCACTGCCTCTCCACTCCACCTATAGCTGGTGTGTGGTGAGGGCACTGGCACTGTTGTCCTGTGGCTGCCGTCACATCATGGGTGTATGGCCATACACGATAAATGCGCTATATAAATGAACATTAAATTACATTACAATGCTCAGTATGGCCGCCACAGCGAAGACAACCCAGGTTTATTGGAATTATGTGCCCAGGGATACATTTTTGGGAACCGAGAATTATCCACTCTGTGTCTCAAGTCTGACACCATTCATGGTGAGCTACCAAGCAAACCAGTGATGCTGGAAAAGCCATCCATATGGCAATAAGTACTGCCCAGTATTATTTGTTTAACATTCCAAATTCAGCCATATGTACTCACAAACACATATTGTTTTGGTTCCCAAAAATGTATCCCTGGGCACATACCCTGGCTGCCAAAGGAAGTCCCGTCGAAATAGCCATTTCTCAGTCCATGCGGCCCATGCGGTTTTATGAGGGAGGGCTCTTTACAGATTCGCTTGTTAAAAGACATCACAACACATCCCATCACATGTCGTGTCTTTCCAGTGTTGTCCTCCAATGTTTGCTCAGGTTTTGTTTCTGCTCTTCTGTTTATAACCACACCCTCTGGTTACCATGAAAACAGCCATAAAGGAGGTTGTGGCAACCTTTCCGCATGCGCAGTAGCTGGAGCTGTTTTAAACGTAATCAAGGCAAGCAACATCAATAATGGGGCAGGTAAGTTCAGATTTTGTTGTTGATCTGAAATATGGGTCCCACTTTAAATTAGGGGGCCTTACTAATATGTACTTACAATGAAATAAATCACTTGTTACAATATACTTATTGTGTAAATGCATGTTTTTACATTATTCTTATGATTGATTATGTACATGCATGTTATTACGTTAATTTTACCTTGTTCTTATGATTGATTATGTACATGCATGTAATTACATTGTAACTCATTTCTGCATTTACATTCATACTACACTGTTGATCGTCCCTTACACCTTAATCCACTCTTAAACCTGCCCATACCACCAAACCTGTCCCTAACCCTACCCTCAATAACACCAGAAATGTGACTACACGTAGTAAAGGCCACTTAATATAAAGTGGGACCGAAATATGTCACATAATTGAGAGTTCAGTGAGTAAATTTTGAGTTTTCAGGATTCCCCCATTCATTTAGATGGGACTTTGGTCTTAGATGTACTGCCCAAGGGCGTAGTAAATATGTCCAGACGAGTGAACATACGTTCCTTGAATGAAACTTTGACAAAAAGCACCGCCATCTGTTGAACGTTTACAAGAAGAGCGTGTATCTGAAACGCACAACAAAACGTTCTCGAAATAACGTATTTCAGATTTGCAAAAATGCAGACAGCGCCCTCTAGTGGATTTATCACCTGAAACGGTTTAAAAATCTTTGGAAGTGACGTAAAATGTTGCCTACATCTTCCATTGCTTGAGGGACATCAATTAACAGCACATTTATATTGTTTGGTGAACTATTACTTTAATACTAGCCACTTTTCAATGTCATTGGATGAGTAAAGGATTTAATTTTACCTTTAATGGGATATAAAAGAGAGATGGCCATGTGTCGCTCATTTTAATTTTTGCTAAAATAATGATAATGTGGATCACAAATAATTGTCGTGTAAAATTGTTTTGATTTACACATCATCTGAAAGCTGAATAAATACATTTTTAAGGATAGATCAGAAAATCTGTCTAAACTATTAGAAAATCTGGAATCTGAGTGTGTAAAAAATGCTCAAAATATTGAAATATCGTTATATATGAATATAAAGTTCTTCAAATGAAGTTCTTAGCTATGCAGATTACTAATCAAACATTCAATCTTCATATATTTACAGTACATTTACTAAATATCTCTATTTACTCATTTATTAAATATCTATTCACTAAATATTAATGTTACTTAATATTCTAATGATTTTTGTCAAATAAAATCAAGAATTTTGCCTCATACAATGTACTTTTGGCTATTCCCAAAAATAAACCCTGACTGGTTTTGTGGTTCAGACACACACACACATACACACGCACACAGAGCATGAAAATGCAGAATCATCACCAAGCATGCACACTCTATAAATAACAGCAACATCATAACGTTGTTTTGAATTTAGCCATTGTTTCTGCTTATTTTGGATGCTCCAAAGATCATCAACAAATTGAAAAGAGTCTTTGTACTATGCAAATATTGACCTACAGACAAAATAAAATAAGCAACCGCGACCGCAGTTTTGACGCAAAGGACATAGTTGACTCGGAGGTGATCAGAGTGAAGAGATAAGACAAGCTTCATTGACACAACAGATGAATGATGTCTCTTTAATATCCCTCTCGCGGCATTATTTCTACTGGAATCGATCCAGCATTGATTCATGATATGGGATATTACTGTACCAAGCTTGGCTATTTGCTACTTGACATTTGAAATTGCAACTTCCGAGCCACTAAATTTGAATAATAATGATGAATTTTTCATACGATAAAGCTGTAATGTTGTCCATTCTAGCAAAACATTACTTGGTAGCGATCAAAACCCTGCTGGCTTATTAACACAAGTGGCGATGACAGAATTTCAGAACGCCACCCAGAGTTTTTTGCATTAACCTCATTGGAACGTTTATTTATTTTTCCACTGCTTATTCTCCCTTGAACCTGTTCCTGACTTTCATGTCCCGTATTTTCCACTAAGGCTTACATTTTTACCAGTGAGGTTTTGTTTTCAGCGTTATATATGTCGGCTGCCAAAAACACCATCCCTATGATTTCATCATCATAAAGCATGACTGCATTACGGCATTACTATATTACAGTTCACTGACTTCCATGCTCCTTCTTCAAATCTGATTTATTGTGACGGGCCTTGATTTTAATTTATACCTCAAAGAACAGCTGATTCATGGAGCATACATATCTAAAGTGCGGTTTGCATGTCAGTTGTCTTGATTCATGCTCCTTTTCTTTTTTTTTTACTTTAAGAAATAGTAGGTCTCTCCTCCTTCGCAGACAAGTGTTCTTGAAAATCCTGGCTTTAAACAGCTGAGAAACTCACAGATTCCATCTTCTCACTGGCTGTGAATTTAAGCGAGGACTTCTTCTGATATGACACATAGTATGTTTACAGTTTGTTTGGTATTAAAACCATAGAAATGTTAACAAAAGTCAAACTTTTTTATTGAAATAAATCTGCGAGAGCTGTCACCTGAGCTGCACCTTTTCAAAAGAATTGGGTTTGTTCCCAAAATGAGTTAAATTGGGACCTAAAAGTATATAAAGTAAATTTTCTTTCAACTTAGTGCCTTATTTATCAGGGGTCGCCACAGCGAAATGAACCGCCAACTATCCCAGCGTATGTTTTATGCAGCGGATGCCCTTCCAGTCACAACCCAGTACTAGGAAACACACTCATTCACACACACATTCATACTCTACGGTCAATTTTAGTTCATCCAATTCACTTATAGCTCATGTATTTGGACTGTAGGGGAAACCCACGCCAACATGGGGAGAACATGCAAACTCCACACAGAAATGCCAACTGGCCCAGCCAGGACTCGAAGGAGTGACCTTCTTGCTACTAACTCAAAGTTAGTACCTACAAATGTTAAAAAGGGATTGGTATATTCTGCTGTTTATTATTATTATTATTATTTCGTTTTTTTTTTCTGTCATTCCCATAAATTATGTATATATGCAGATGATTGAGTGGATTCATTCAAATATGTGCATCTATGAATGGTTAATGGAGGTGTATGATTTAGTATTTGTACGTGTGTGTGTGTTATTTTTATTTGCTGGCATGAGTGGGTTTGGGGCTTGTTCTTCAAAATCTGAAAAGCTTCAAATAAAGTATTTAAAAATAGGTCCTACTGATTAGCTAACTATTTGTATCCTATAATGTAATTACTCAATCTGATTGAATGAAAATGAACCAATTCTAGACGAAATCTCCATCCATAAAGTGAGTCAGTAGGCTAGAACGGGGGCGGATCTAAACACAGACATCCTATAAAAAGAAGGTATCCCACATCATGACACGCCAGCTTCCCAAACACTCACACGGGCACGAATCCTCCTCTCTGCTGCACTTTGATTTTTTTTCTCCTGCTGCAGCATCCTGACTCCTTTTCAATTTCTCCACATTTTGTGTATTTTTAAAGTATTGCATTCCAGACCTCCTCTGCAACAGGTATTTAACGATTATTTTTCCCCACACAGATATTTGTCCGATGTTTGATGGACACTGTTGAGGGGAGTTTATGCTTCTTTTAAGCCGAAGTGCAGTGATCAAAGCAAACAGTGGTTTAGCAAAGATTTCGTCAAGAAACCAGCACGTTCTTGTTCAGAGTTAAGAAACAGACTGAGAGGATGCTCACCGTTACGCGGAGTCGGTGCTGTTGGATGTTGCCGCTGATCGTCGCGTTTGTGCGGATGGGAGAAACTCAGGGGACCGAGAGCGAAGCCCAGGTAAACTCCATCAAATCTCTGGAGCCGCAGCCCGCCGCCGCTAACCGCTCCGGCGCTTCATACAGCGGCATCCCGAAGAAGAGCAACATTCCAGCTCAGGTAAACCCGACGAATTATTGGGTTACTATTCATACTATTAACATACTATGAACACGGTATTCTGGCATTACAACTTAGCTGCCTAATGAATCCTTCTCATGTGTTGTATTGTGCAAATTTAGCTTACATTACTCCCTGAGGGAAAAAACAGTTTGTTCTGCTAAAGTTCAGCCACATCTCAGTTCAAACAAGTGTTTTACAACTAAAATTTTCCTACTAAATAAAAATTATAAATTGTTAAATATGTCGAAGTAATTTGTTAATGTCGATTTGATAAACAGAAAGCTGTAAAGCGGCAAAACTGTTGCTATGGTTACATCCTCATGGATTTTTTTTATTGACTAAAAAACGTTTGTTTGAACTTTTCTAATTAATTAAAGTTAATTCCTTTTTAAATCAGACATTAATTAGTGTTTCATACCTGGGGCAGAGGGCGACACAGTGGCTCAGTGGTTAGCACTCACAGCAAGAGGGTCTCTGGTTCGAGGGCTGTCGAGCCATTTGGCATTTCTGTGTGGAGTTTGCATGTTCTCCCCGTGTTGGCGTGGGTTTGCTCCGGGTGCTCCGGTTTCCCCCACAAGCCAAAAACACACTATAGGTGAATTCAATAAACTATATTGGCGGTAGTGTGCGTGTGTATGGTGTGTTTCCTAATACTGGGTTGCAGCTGGAAGGGCATTGGCTGTGTAAAACATAAGTTAGATAAGTTGGTGGTTCATTCCACTGTGGCGACCCCTGAATAAAGAGACTAAGCCGAAGGAAAATGAATGACCTGGGGCAGATCTTGAAATCTGAATATGTATATATTTTATTTTTCTTTAAAAATACCCAGCCCAATTTGTTGTGCAGGTTTTAAGGTGTTTGACCAACCAAATTAGCTTGGCTATGGAGTCACTGGCCCTATACAAATCCAGTTTAATATGGTTACATCATGGATTTTGTCATTGATTAAAAAAACCCAACTTTGATTTGAACTTTACTTCATTCCTTTTCAAATCAGACGTTAATGAGCATTTTACTTGTGTATTACACTGCAGAACATCTTTTCTAGCTCTTATTTTGCATATCTGGTCATTAAAGGATCAAGGCTTTGACAAATTGCTGATTTACCTAGAGTAAATCTCTCACTGAAAGTGTAAACCTTTACTCTGTCAAGCGCCATCTGATATACGTTGCTCATCTACTATATATATATATAGTATATATATATATATAGTGTATATATATATATATATATATGTATGTGTCTGTGTCTCTGTGTGTGTGTGTGTGTGTGTGTGTGTGTGTGTGTATGTATTTGTACAAGGCTCAAACATTTGCATTATTTCAGCAAATTATTATATACAGTTGAATTCTGTTCTTTAATTACAGAGCAAGTCTTGGATTTGTGCCAAGTTCAAGATTTCAGATCTTTTTAAAAATACTAAAATTGTATGCATGTTCAGTATAAATGCCACACTGATAATTCAGATTAAAGTCTTCTCTGCTTTTGAGTTGCTTTTGGGTGTTTCCCTCAGATTAGCAGTTTTTAATTGAGAGCAGATGCAGGTTATTGGATGATTCGGTGTAAAAAGGGGATCTGATGGGATATTTCTCCCTCTCACTTCCTCTTGGATTGGAAATATCTCTCAGTTCCCTGCCAGAGCCTCATCTAAACAATTGCTCTCAACTGTACCATCTCCATAAACGCAGGTGGTCTGGATGATCAGACCGCTGCCATACATGTGGAAACCACTACAGTCCAATATTAGTTAAATGTCATGCTACATTTAGCTGCTTATCCAAATGTAGATTGCTAACAACTTTCTAGATTGCTAACAGAGCGGCTGTTGTCTCATTTGGAAGTTTCCAGTTGCAGATGTTGCAGATATTGTGGACAGATCCCAACTTTCTGTATACCTGGAGCGGATCTTGAAATCTGAATGTATTGCTTGGGAGATTTAAATATGAATTATAACTATGAAAAATTTTAAATACCTAAACCAGCCCACTTTGTTCTGCAGGTTTTAAGAGGTTTTAAGGTGTTTGCCCACTGAACTAGCTTGGCTTTAGAGTCTTTGGCCCTATACAAAACCAATTCAATCTGGTTTAAGCTGACTGTTTCCTGCATAGTTTTTGTAGTGGATGTTTTGCTGCATAACATACATTAATTAAACAAGGACATGTGTAGTGTGTAGATGATTTAAATTTGTGATTGTGTTTGTTATGTGGGAAACTATCTTCATGGCTATTTTTTTCTTATAGTAACATTCTGGATAGCCACAAAATATGCATTATTTGCATAAATAACAGTTTAGAGATAGCAAAAAGAAATTACCTGATGTTAAAGGTCATGTGGATGCAAGTGTATTTCAGTTGTGCGTTTGAAATTGTAGTTCTAGTGCCCTCTTATTTTAGAAATCAATTGCTTTTTCACATTTAATCACCTATTAACATCTTATATTTGTACAGTGGTTGATTAGCATTTTCTTATTGCTAATTTAGCATATGATGCATATTACCATATGCTCAACTGTTCCAACCTAAATAAATATGGACAAAGTCAATGGCTGGGCTAACCTTTTAAATGAAATTTTGGTCACACTTTATTTTGATGGTCCTTTTGTTGAATTTAAGTTACATTGCAACTAATTCTCATTAGATTATAAGTAGACTGTTAGGTTGGGGTTAGGGGTAGGGTTAGTGTAAGTTGATATGTACTTACAAAGTTTCCTATAGTCAGTTAAATATCTGTTGAATGTCTTTATCAAGAGATATTAAGCAGACAGTCTACTAATACTCAAATGGACCATAAAAATAAAGTGTTACCGAAATTTTTGCCTAAATAGTTGGTGTTTGTACATACAGTTAAAGTCAGAATTATTAGCCCCCCTTTGAATTTTTTTCCCCAAATGATGTTTAACAGAGCAAGGAAATTTTCACAGCATGTCTGATAATATTTTTTCTGCTGGACAAAGTCTTAATTGTTTTATTTAAGCTAGAATAAAAGCAGTTTTTATTTTTTTTTAAACCATTTTAAGGCCAAAATCATTAGCCCCTTAAAGTTTTTTTCGACTGTCTACAGAACAAACCATCCTTATGCAATAACTTGCCTAATTACCCTAACCTGCCTAGTAAACCTAATTAACCTAGTTAAGCCTTTAAATGTCACTTTAAGCTTGAAAAAATATCTAGTCAAATATTATGTACTGTCATCATGGCAAAGATAAAAGAAATTAGTTATTAGAAATGAGTTATGAAAACTATAATGTTTAGAAATGTCTTGAAAAAAACAAGTTAAACAGAAATTAGCGAGAAAATAATTCAGGGGGGCTAATAATTCTGACTTCAACCATATATACCCAAATTTAGGTCAAAACAACATACAATCAAAAAAGATGAATGCTACTTTTGCCTTCTTGAACCTACTGTTGTGGTGTTTTGTCAGTTATAATCTAATTAGAGTTTAGAATTTGTAAGTAGTTTACAGAATATTCCAAATGATAATCGAATCAGATCATTATTTTCAAGAAAGAAAAATTGGTTTACGTTCATTCAAATGCAAGTTAACTTATTGTAGTGTCATCTAAAGTAAGACTGATACGTTCACACTTGGTGAATACTTGTGTGTGACTTGTGTGTGAAGTATTTTTGTTGCCCAGACTCATTTATCATAGAAAAAGAATAGGGAATGAGCCCTATTAAGCTCTGCAAGTGTTCAATATAGTGTAAAAGATATAAGCGCTTAAAAAGATTTAATGATGGCACCCAGAAGTGTGCCTGGATTTCATTTACCACAATGTCCTTGTAGTCACTTTTCCTACATTTTTCAATCCCATCTGGCGTGAGCTGTCTGAAGAATGCTTTACATTTTTATATGTCATTACACAGCTGCTGAAATGTTTCCTCTCAAAGTCCTTTAACTGCTCAAGGATATGGTGAAGATTATAACACAAGCTCCCAATAAATCTCCCGCACTGGTGTACTCCCAAGTGCTGCAAATTAGGCAGGCAAGAGAAACGGCCACCCAGTTTCATACATCCATCCCAAT
Organism: Danio aesculapii; assembly: GCF_903798145.1. NCBI lineage: Eukaryota > Metazoa > Chordata > Actinopteri > Cypriniformes > Danionidae > Danio > Danio aesculapii. The sequence continues at coordinate 11,150,861 of NC_079435.1, read as the reverse complement.
CGGGGACGAGCAGAAATCTGGTTTCTTGCTGTAAGCAAAGCTGGCCTACAGCCACCACGTCAGAGTTTTATTAGTAGCTACAACTTCATTTAACTCTTTGACAAAGTCAGACGCTGGCCACAAATCATTCCGAACCTACCAGTACAGTCGAAACAAACCAAAATCACTCACTTTAGATGATTAGAGTAAACGTTCAAGGGGGGTTAACAGTGGTTTCCCAATTGTGGGCAACCCAAAAAGAGGGATATTGGGATTGGCAGTAGGCGTTCACCGCATTAACCTCAGCACTAAAGGCTAGTATTGCGCATGAACACGAGAGCTGTTTCACATCAGTGCCGCTGCTTTGGGACTTTTCCTCTTATTTAATTTGATGCTGAGGCTCCGTTAACGAGTAGGAACCAAGACGGGGGGATTGTTTGGGTCTGGCTTGTAAAGAGGCGACTCTCCTGCTCCCTGTGAGGTTAAGTGACTGTTTAGTGATGCTAACGAGCTGAGAGCGGGGAATAAAACAGGCAAAGGTGTGGCGGTTTTTTTTAGCCCTTACCAAGCTAATCATCTGTGCAGACTGAAAGCTGTAATGACCATGGGGTTTATGAGTAGGATTTCAACTATGAGTATGATTTCAACTTGGCTGTGGCATAGGATATTGCAGCATTCCCAGAATTCCATGGATGTGATGGTTAGCGTCCAATTAGCCATGCTCACGGAAAAGTAGTGAACATGCAGCATAACCAAAAAAAAAGTTTTTGCTACTACACTCTTAAGAAATGCTGGGTTGTTGTAACTCAATGTTGGGTTAAATGTGGACAAATCCAGCTGTTGGGTTAAAAACATTTAAATTTTATTGGCTAAAAATGAAGTTTTTAAACTCAGTGTTGGGTTTGTTTATATTTGACCCAACATTGGATTGCCATTCTCAGCATTTTTTCAGTTTAATAACAACATTTTCTCTCTTTTTTTTTGTTTTACTGCATGTTCACAACAACCCAGCTTTTTTAGAGTGTATATTTTAGCTAGTTTTTATTTTAGCTCATTTTAGCCGCGTAATTAGCTAATTTAATTAGCTAATTTTAATGTTATTAATATAATGTATTTTTATGTAATATTTTCCCAAAAAGACAGTCAGACAGTTGCAGCTCATCCAGAACGCTGCGGCCAGGATTCTGACCAGAACCAGAAAATCAGAGCACATCACACCTGTCCTCAGGTCTTTACACTGGCTCCCAGTTACATTAAGAATAGATTTTGAAGAATAGTATTTTTACTTGTCTATAAATGGTATAGAACCTCAATACATTACAGATATGCTCACTGAATACAGAACTAATGGATCACTGAGATCTTTAGAATCATATAAACTAGAAATTCCAAGAGTTCAGTAAAAGCAGGGTGAATCCGCCTTCAGCTACTACGCCCCCCGGCTGCTGGAATCAACTTCCAGAAATGATCAGATGTGCTCCAACATTGGGCACATTCAAATCAAGACTCAAAACACATATGTTTAGCTGTGCCTTTACTGAATGAGCACTGTTCTGCGTCCAACAGATCGGACTATTGTGTCACTTTTTCTTTTTCATTCTTTTATAACATGTTTTAACACATTTTAATCTGTTTTTATGTTATTTATATTATTATTTTTTTGTTCTTTTAATTGTCTCTTTTATTCCTGTAAAGCACTTTGAATCACCACTGTGTATGAAATGTGCTATATAAATAAACTTGCCTTGCCTTAAAGAAATTATGGTAACACTTTATTTTGGTGGTCTATTTGAGTATTAGTAAACTGTTTAATATCTGTTGATACTGCTGCTAAACAGACATAAACAGACACAACTGACTATAAGAAACTTTGAAAGTACATGTCAACTTACACTAACCCCAACCCTATCCCTAACAGTCTATTTATAATCTAATGAGAATTAGTTGGCATGTAGATGCAATGTAACTTAAATTCAACAAACGGACCATCAAAATAAAGTGTGTCTGAAATTATATATATATATTATGACAAGTTAAATATGGGGCGGCACAGTGGGTAGCACTGTTGCCTCACTGCAAGAAGGTCGTTGGATCGAGCCTCAGCTGTATCAGTTGGCATTTCTGTGAGGAGTTTGCATGTTCTCCCTATGTTGGCGTGGGTTTCCTCCGGGTGCTCCGGTTTCCCCCACATAGCCAAAAGACATGCAGTATTGGTAAATTGGCTAGGCTAAATTGTCCATCATGTATGTGTGTGAATGAGAGTGTTTGGGTGTTTCCCAGTGATGGGTTGCAGCTGGAAGGGCATCCGCTGCGTGAAACATATGCTGGATAAGTTGGCGGTTCATTCCACTGAGGCGAACCCTGATTAATAAAGGGACTAAGCCAAAAAGAAAATGAATGAACGAGTGTGTGTGTGTGTATTGTATAAATGTTGTAACTATTAATCTAAATAAATACTTTGGAAATTGATAACGTATTTAATTTAAATCATCAGATCCTAAAATAGATTAGAGAGAATAAAAAAGATATATAAAGAAAAAATAATTACAATTATGTTAATATTTGGTTGATTTTAGGTTGTGTTAGAAAGTGACCAAAATCCAACGTCTGATAGATGTCATAGTGGTAACGTCCACACAGCGTCAAGGTGTAACATGATTAGACATTGATATTTGGTTGATTTTAGGTTGAACATTGGACACTGAAGTTGGCCTGACATTGGGTTTTAACGTCTACCTGATTTTCATTTCCAAACAAAATCCAACGCCTCCATGACGTTGGGGTACGTTGGGGTACAACGTCAATATGATGTCATGTTGACATCCTGCGTCTGCAGGGTTAAATGTTATTATCACTTCAAATATAATAGATTTAAAACTTGAAATATGAAAACCCAACAAAATTTTTCTCCTATACAGTTATAATTAACAGATGCTGTAATTAAGTGTTTCGTGAGCCTTCAAAATTGATATTAGCAACACTGCAATGTTATAAATGCCAGTAATAAACTCCACGTTTTTCTGTACAAGCGCTGACTTGCCCGGTTGAACTAGTGATGGTTATTGCTGATTGTTACTGATCATAACAAGCCATGTTAATGTTAACCAACTAACGTTTAGTTACTGTTCATGAACAACAATAGCTTCAAAGAAATGCTGATTATAGACCATATAAACCCTTTGAGATTGGTAGCCATGAGTTTCCTAGCAGGGATATAGCTGATTTATTTGACCAATTTTTCTATAATTCTGAATGGCAGCACAGGAATTACACAGCAATAGATTACACAGCCATTACATGTTTGATGCACATTACTACTTGTCATTTTGTAGTACAAGCACTAATCTTTGGAAATGAAAGAGACGAATGCTAACATTAAAAGTGAGAGAAAAATTTGACTGAAAATGTCTTTTTTATTTCATCAGTCAATGAGTGAATGAATGTTAGTAATGTTACATTAAATACATTAACTAATACAAGCTTATTGTAAAGTGTTACTGGATTTTCATATTTATTTATAAATTTTTCATCTACAGTATTTACCACCTTATATAACCATGTTTATGTCAATAGTGTCTTTAAGGGGTAGTTTACGATATGTTTTGAGATTTTCCTTTAACTTGCGCTTCAAACAGGGGGAGAACGTGCAGCTTTCCTGTGCAATCGGATACCCATAAGGCCATGCCCTTTGAGGGCGGATAAGGTTTGTTTGTTCAGTGACATAGTTTATTTTACTCTCAAAAACCGTCTCAATTCACTAACACCATTCATGGTGTCAGATGTCAGCTTTGCTTTGGCAAGGTCAAGTTAAGCTGGGCCCCAGGGCCCTAGAGGAACTTATGTGTGAGACACGGGTTTTATGTGTGAAAAACCCTATTTATGATTTCAGTGTATGCTGCGGAGACGTACACGGGTTCAAAGAAACTCTTGCAATTCTATAGTTGTAGAAGGAAGTAGGCTTTTGTGCACAATCCATTTTAGTCCCAAACAATACAAATATAATGCAAATGCAAGATCTAAAGTGGCTTCAAAATTGATTCTGATAATGATAATATTCTATATTCATTTCAGATCCATTCATCTTCATTTCTATAGTGCTTTTACAATATATATTGTGTCAAAGCAGCTTAACATAGATGTCCTAGTAAGTTGGTTCAGTGTGGTTTAATTTTGTGGCGAGAAACCAACTTCACCAATTGACAAAAGTGAAGGAAGGGCTCAGTTGGGCACAACCATTTCTCCTCTGGCCAAACTTCTTGTGCAGAGCTGCAGTATATCTGTTGTATTCTAAATATGTTGTATTTATTTTCACTTTATTTTTTATTTTTTATAAATGTTTTTGACTGATTTTATACCATTTTATATAAGCCAGTGTAGCAAAAACGTACGTGAATATGACAATAAAAGATACTAACTATCTAATATAATGTAAAATATTTGGAAATAATTCATTCTTATATCTGTCTATGTTTATCCATCAATCTGTGATTTAAAAATAAATGAATAAATGATTTAATAAAGAAAATGTAAGATATTTATATATATATATATATATATGTATATATATATATATATATATATATATATATATATATATATATATATATATATATATATATATATATATATATATATATATATATATATATATATATATACACACAATACAATATACAATACAATATATAAAATAAAAATATGCAATATAAAAAATACACATAAAGCAATAAGCAATACAAAACATATTTTATTTTTTAACTACTATTCTGTAGATCTAGACACAGGTTGTAAAAATCTATTCATTCATTCATTCATATTCCTTTAGCTTAGTCTCTATTTCAGGGGTCACCACCGCGGAATGAACCACTGAAAATATTTTATAGTGCCTATAGTTAACTGCAACAAATGTTGATGTTTATGATATTTATGCATGATATCACAATTTTAATAAATTATGTTTTTCTGGCATACAATAATCTGCAATGGTTTCATTTTCAAAAACCTGTACTTTGTAACCTGTTAGAAAAAAGGTTGCATTTTCATACCCCAGACTATGACCCCAAAAATTATGACAAGTTTTCGGTTTCTAGAAAAGTTGAGATTTAATACAGGTAACATTATAAAAGGAAGTACTGCAAGTTTACAAATTCCCTTGCTAAAGTACTGCACGCTTATCAGTTACAGCTAACAAGATAAGACTTGACGCAGTTTGGGTATTACGCTGATATCAATCCTTAAATGGTTTCTGAAAGCATGAGGGAAAATACAGACAGATAGCGAGATGGTTTTCAAAGGCATGGCACGTTTAGTCTTCGAAGTCCAGCTTTTTTTTTTGCTTGCAAGGAAGCAGTGACACAAGGGCCACTGGGTTTCCCTCATCACTGTCTGTCTCTGAGCTTATCATCCTCACACTTATCTCACACACGAATGTATGGAGGTATAAAAAACACTGTGTGGAATCAATGAGGGATGAGGATCAACGAGTCGCAGCCAAGCGTCGGCTGGGTCATTAAAATCCAGATGCGATCACGTTGCTAGATTGTGTGTAGACACCGTTATGGCTCTGGCAGATTTATCAGAAACTATGTTTTTTTTGTTTTGTTTTTTTAATGCGGGTGACTCTCGAAACCAAAATTAAGTTCATCTCATTAAGAAGACACGATTGAGTCAGGATACACTTAAGGCTCTATTTTAAGCAGTGAAAAATCCTCTTTATGCCGTGGCGCATGGTCTTACAGGGTTGTGCTTATTCTCTTAATGAGTTATAGGCCTGTTTTGAGAATAAACCAATCAAGAGTCTCATCTCCCATTCCCTTTAAGAGTCAGTTGCGTCGCGCCATGGTGCATTTGCTATTTACATGGCGGACTTTGTAAGTGGAAAAACTGAGTGCTTCACTAGTAATAAAACAGTTAAACAGCGCACCTACAGTGTGAGAATGAGAGATGAGCCTCCTCATTATTTACTTTTACTTTCACTCTCGTGGATAGGGAAAGTGTTGTACGCACAGACATCTATTAGCCTATACATAATTATTTTCGTTTAGTAAGCGCAAAGATTTGTTTCAAAACTATTTCTAAATTCAGTTCTAATTCCCAGCAAACGAATAAATGAACAATAATAACGAAGTGTGTTCAAACAACTGAGTTATATCCAAATACACATGCTATGCAGGTGGGCAAATCTAAGCTTGTTTTTAACAAAACAAATATAAATATGCATATAATAAATAATACTACTACTAATAATAACATTATACAAAAGCAAATTGTCATGAATAAACTGAAAAATCCTCCCAAGATGAAGAAGGCATGAAAGTATGGTTTTTATATTTATGTAGGCTAGAAAATTTTTTTGTAATAATTTAACCCTTCATATTTATATCCTATATATATATCCTTATTATATTATATATATATATATATATATATATATATATATATATATATATATATATATATATATATATATATATATATATATATATATATATATATATATATATATATCCCTATTATATCCTATATATATATCCTTATTATATTATATATATATATATATATATATATATATATATATATATATATATATATATATATATATATATATATATATATATATATATATATATATATATATCCTTATTATATCCTATATATATATCCTTATTATATCCTATATATATATCCTTATTATATCCTATATATATCCTTAATATTTTAATTCTTTTTCATTTGAAAAGATATTTGCGCATTGCTGTTCACCCTGTGTGTATTAAGCAATGTGTAAGCGAGGCGCAAAACTAACGCGCTCTGTGCTGGACAATAGACCAGCTTTGATCTTGTCTATTTAACAGACTATTTAAGTTCCTCAAAATAGCAACACGTCAGCAATGCGTCTCAACACGCCTCTTTTTTTTTAGACCAAAACGCCTATGGGCGCACATATGAGCACAAATGCATTTGCTATTTAAACAACGTGGCGCAAAATGTCAAAATGACTTTTGCGCCAAGCTGAAACTAGCAAACAACAATTGCATCGCGCCTTGCACCGCATTGTGCGGGGATGTATGATAGGGCCCTTCATGTTTAGACAAAGCCAATCATGCAACTCAAGTGGAGAATGGAAGATTTCTGAAGTAGTTTTAGACAATACAGGGTTCATACACAGCAAATTCATCAGAGTTAAATTCTCTGTGTTAAAGCATTTCAGAGTAAAGTGTTGACATTGTAGAGTTAGATTTTGATCAATTAACACAATCAGAGTTCGAAGCTCATTTGATCATGTGTAAAATCAAGGAGTTACAGATTTCCAACATCTGGTAATTCATTTGACCAAATATCTTAATGGAACATAAAAGTCATGCCACTTTTTTTAATCGTTTAAAGTCTTAAAAAATGTTGATTTGTAAAAAGTGTAAATTTGTAGTGCTGGCTGTCAAGTAATAAAAATGATTGTAATTTTGATATTTTTCTATCATTCTAGAATCAGTCATGAGTATTGTAATGTTTACTAGGTAAATTAGAGTGAAATTCTTAAATTTGAACTCTTTACACTAGAGTCAGGGAACAATCAACTCCCAATAGTGTAGACCAGAGTTATTTTTTAACTTGATAGTGTAAATATCACTCATTTATAGTGTCGGACAAGTAACTCTCTTAAGAGTGTTATTTTAACTCTAAAAATAGTGGGACAAAACGTTCACTAGAGTTTAGTTTCTCTGCCCGAGCCCAGACTTGACATGACCCAACCCGTGGGCCCGGTCGGGCCGATATTTCCTGCCACTATCTTCGGTCTGGGCTGGGCCGTAATGAAGCATTTGTGATTTTTTTTTCAGTCATTACTTAATTAGCCTAATTGGGTGGAAAGCTATGCCATAGTTAGAAATATGATACAAATATTTTAGCAAAGTCGGCCTAAGCAACGTGTGGGTCTACAAAGTTGCACAATTCGCAATGTGTGTCATGCGCAGCAACGTTTTAGCTCCTGCAACAGCATCTCCTCCATTGGCACACATTGCACACGCAAGTGGAGTGAAAGCAGCGCGTGCGCAGTGCATATGTAGAGCAGAAGCAGTGCATAATCAGTTGATCTCATCAATGCATTTATTGGGTAAAATTGCAATTTTTTACTGTCATTTAATGTGTTTTTGGTTATTATCAATGCACTGTCACTTAAATTGAGTGTGAACAAAAATAGACCCAGCGCCTAATTGATCGCGGCACTGCTGCTTCAGCTCTGCTCATGCTCCGCACTGATGCGCTGTTCTGTGTGTTCAGGTTGGGGGTATATATCTGCTTGTTCATCTGTTAACATGTATGCCAAAAAAAATCATGCGCTGCTTAAATCATGTTTAAGGCTCATAACTACAGTTGATGTGTCAGACCGGGTCGGGCTCGGACACGAGGTGCATGGGCTGGGGTAGGGTCGGGTTTCATTTTTTGGGCCCGATCTATGCTTTAATGTTAACTCAGTTGGAGTTGATTTAAAGTCTGATAGAGTTGAAATAACACTGCTATTTTTGCAGTGTACAGTCATTGAAAACCTGGAAAAGTCATGAAATTTTGACATGGCCTAGAAAAGTTTTGGAAAAACAGAAAACCCCACAAAGTTTTGGAAAAGTCATGGAAATTTGTTTCAACAAATATCTGTATACTTGAATATAGGTTAGTTGTCTTTACTTCTATTCCGTCCTTGGCCAAAAGCATGTTATTCACACATTATTAGTGCTGTGTAAGTAACTTTTTTATTTAGTGGCTAATTTGTATGAATTCGTACGATCTCATTTATACATTTTAGTAAGATTTGCTCATCCCCCAATGAACTTTGGGTTTAGGGGTGGGGTTGGGTGCTTTGCCTCCTTTATAAAATCGTACATTTACGTACGACTGAACATGTAAATTTATAAAAAAAATGGTTACATTTCCTCGTGAGATCAGGTTAGTTTTATGATACATTTGAACGTGTATTGTTTTTCTTACACTCTAAACAATGACGTTTGTTTTTTGTTCCAACTGCTTATTTAAAATCAGCTGAAAGAAACCAATTATTGAGGTTTTTTGTTTTTTTACTTAATTGCTGTTCCATCCACCTGAATTTGAAAAAAAAAAAACATATAAGTTGTCCTAACACAAATCGATTGTGCGGAACCCAGCATTTGTGTATGATTTATCACGTATACATAGTCATTACATGAAACATTAGGTGATGAAAAATTACTTGAAAGTCCTGGAAAAGTTAGTAGTAAAAATGTGTATAAACCCTGACAATAAAACCTAAATCTGAACGGAATTGTATGCTTAAGCCCGGTTCATGCATCTGCTAATGTAATATACTCGATAACTTTCTAATGATGCAAACAATATACAGCTTTTTGAGGTCAGCGACTTAGTATTTAAACATTGTTTTTATGGGCTTCATTCATTCTTTATTCCTCTCATGAATGTACTGTATCATTGGTGGTTTGGCCGGCTTTCATCATGTGTTTTCAATGTTACCAACTGTGTTTCTTACATAAGAAAGGAAGATCGCCCAAAGGTCCATCAATCTACGAAACAAAACCTTTTTTGTTGTTGTTGTTGTTTGTTATTAGATATTGAGATATTCTTCTCTCCTTGTCAGAACACATGTTTTGCATTTGACGCTAAACTGAAGATCGTTACGGGTGATGTAATGTTAATCTACACTCGCTGGTTTCTGTTCTGGAGGTTGAGATTTGTAAAAGATTGTCACGGTCTCAGTTTCAGCTATGACTTTTTCAGGTAACTTAACCTTGTGTTGAGGAAAATGGTCTGGTTTGGTTATTGTAAAAGGGATTTTAGACATCAGTTGTACCACTGTCATGTGTAACTTGATTATTATTAAAATCATTCATTCATTCATTCACTTTCCTTCAGCTTAGTTTCTATTTCAGAGGTCGCCTCAGTGGAATGAACCACCAACTATTCCAGCATATGTTTTACGCAGCAGATGCCCTTCCAGCCACAACCCAGTACGGCCAATTTAGTTTATTCAATTCATCTGTAGTGCACTCCTTTGACTATGGGGGAAACCGGAGCACCCGGAGAAAACCCACCCCAACAATGGAAATTCAGGAAACAAACTCTACACAGAAATTCCAACTAGCCCAGCCAGGACTCGAACCACTGACCTTCTTGCTGTGAGGCAACAGTACTAACCACTGAGCCACCCTGTCACCCCTTATTAAAATCATACTAATGTAAACCACATATTAACACATTCTCTTATGTGTAATGTTGTCGAAATGATACCTGTTTACACCTCACAAAAAAATCACACACACAAATTTTTTTTATAATATGCATACCAGGCCAGCAGATGGTGATGTGACTTCGTAAAGAAACACGTACGCGGAAAAGGAATGCAAATGTAGCCTACCCTAAAATGTAGAAATTGTACAGATCCATGGAAACTAATTATATCTGTTAATGTTGCAGAAGCATCGCTGTCAAATTAAACTTACTTAACTTCCTTTTATTACGCAGTTATCTGAAATATTCAATTCTGATTGGTCAGGATAGCATAGTCATGGCAACATATGTATGCATGCTAATTTAATTTATTTTAAAAATGTTATACAAGATTCAAGAGTCATTGTTTTAAATCAATTAAATGTCATGTAAGTTGAAAGGTCTTGTAATATTAATTTGATTCAACTTTATTCAATTTAATGTAAGTCATTTTATTTTATTTTTATTATTTTATACATTCAATTTATTTATTTGTCACATTTTAAACTGGCGCAGCTGCAGTCATCTTTTATATTATTTATGGATTGTTAGTAAAAATGACCTTAGATTACTTTAGCATTAGTACATTATTACTGTATTATTTTTCATTTTGTTTTGTAGCATTTTAGCAGATATATTATGATTCTACAACAATTTCAAAGTCTAAAATGATCCCAGCATCTCGTATAATACACTCAAACTACTTACTTGTTCAAACTACTTATTTGTAATGAGCTGAAACAGCACAGTTCTGGAGATTTCTTTGGGAAAATTGTTTTATTTTCAATCTATTTGAATTAGTTACGTTAACTTAATGGATTTGTGTTTGGACAATATGAATGAATTGTGTGGAACCCTGAATTTTTACAGTGGATGTTGCAGAATGCAGTATTTTCATCACATTCCCGTCAGTAATAAGTTTATTAGGGGAAGCACAGAAGAACGTGCTTTCATCCGTCACATAAAAATGAAATAAAATATGGCTGGCGACAGAGATGAGTAACAGTTGACAATGCGGATCCAAAGTTGGAATAGTCGAATCTAATAAATTTGATTATTTTCTGCTTCTGATTAAATGACATCATCACTTATAATTTTATTTATAAAACAGTTTTTATTTCTGTGACCTGTTAGTGACACATCATGTTGACAGGTTAAAAAGACACTTCCAAACCAAGCAGAACAGCATCAACTTGAATCTGTTATGAAATATGTGTGGGGAAATTCCCAATTGTGTGGATTCTGAGCATGAAAGTTTGCAGAACAACAGTAAATATGACTGCATCTTTATTTACAAGTAGGGCTGCACAATATATTGAAAAAAAAATATTGTTATTGCGACACTTGCTGTTGTACTGTGAGACTTGCTTGATGTTTGCACCTTGACAGATTTTTCATTCATTCATTCGGCTTCGTCCCTTATTTATCAGAGGTCATCACAGCGGAATGAACAGCCAACTATTGCAGCATATGTTTTACACAGTGGATGCCCTTCCAGCCAGTACTGGGAAACACAGATGCACTCTCATATTCACACACACTCATACACTACGGCCAATTTAGTTCATTCAATTCACCTATATATCGCATGTGTTTGGGCTGTGGGGGAAACCGGAGCACCTGGAGGAAACCCACGCCAACACGGGGAGAACATGCAAACTCCACTCAGAAATGCCAACTAGCACAGCGGGACTCGAACCAGCGGCCTTCTTGCTGTGGAGCAACAGTGCTAACCAACGAGTCACATGCCGCCTGACATAATTTTATTTTTTTTTAATTACATCATTAGATCAGAAAAAATATCTAATGCATGCTTATTTTAGCATGATCGTAAAATAATTAAATGTGTTTTTTATTGCTGATAAAATAGCATTTTTTAAGTTCGTAAGAAGTATCGATATCGCAACACATTCAACAATATTAGACTTTTCCCCACTATTATACAGCCCTATTTACAGGTTTATTTTAACTTAGTGTAATGCTGCACTCAAAAGTTTTTGTTAAAACAGTTATAAGTACAAATCAGAAACCCTTGTTTGTAGCGACACCGGTGGTTGTGAAGTGAACTGCAGCCAGCAACTTTACCTGAGAAGTTTGATTTTTGTATTTTGATTAGCAGTAAGCTGGAAATATGTTTGCAGCAAAATAAAGATAATAACCATGCAGACGTCATCCACACTTAGCAAAATGAATATGTAAATGAGTTCTACAACAGAAGTTCATAAAGCAGCTGACCATAGTGATATGTTTGAATGTTAATATTATTAAGTATATTTGAGACTATCACTATGGCCCAATCCCAATTATATTTTTGTACCTTTACCCCTTCCCCTTCCCCCTGGCCCTTACAACCGAGGGTTAAGGGGAAGGGCTTCAAAATTTACCCCCAAGAATTGCAAGTGGTACTCACTGCAGAGCCACTTGGGCAGAGCTGAGCTCCAGCAAGGGGGAGCTTGAGCTCCAGCTTCTCCTTGCTGCACTTCTTCTACAAGTGATGTCACTGAGGGTCAGAGTTAGGTTTGGGGTAGGTGTACGCATTGAAACAGCTTATAGGAGGAGGAGGAGGAGCTCAAGCTCCCCCTCATTGGAGCTAAGTGGCTCTGCAGCAAGCAGCGTCTCAAGAATTGGGACAGCACTACAGCACCTGCACACATCATCGCGATCTCTTGCTTCATGTGAGACCAGACGATGGCGACCGCTGTAGTTATTACAGTTGTGCTTTTTTTTGGTATTTATCTTCAGGAAATCACTGAAGGCATATATCATGTTATCATAATGATCTAATGTGACAATAAGATCGTAACTGTACTCTGTCCTTCCACAGTGGCCATATTCATCTATGTAAACACACAAACACAACATTAACATTCTAGCAGACACTGTAAAAGCTCATTCTCAGCCACTGGACTTTTCTGACAGGGTATTCGAGTGTCAGAATGTTGTGGGACTGCTGTACAGGAGTTATTATTAGGGATTATAGATTGTGAAATTTAGCGTTTTTTATTTAAAGCATGACGGTAAAACATGAGCGTGGTCATGAATATATTAAAACATGTGCTTGTTTGTTGTAATTTGTAATAATGACAAAAAATACTAATTTGTGGATTTCCTTACTTCCGGGTTCAGCAATACTGCCATTGTGGCTGGTGTATTCTGGGAAATTTTCTCACCCCTTGATTTCGAGTGTGGTCCTGAAAAATCTTCGTTCGAAGGGCTATTCACCCCTTCCCCTTAGCCCTACACCTTCAAACTAAAGAGAATTGGACACCCCTACCCTTAGGGGTAAGGGGTAAGGGAAAGGGCTAATGGGTACAATTGGGATTGGGCCCATATAGATCTAGCTGGAGGATATTTGCTATGAAAATTGCTATAGATTGGCTAAAGTTTAAAATGATCCTTTTCTTTTTTGTATTTTAGTATTGGCTTGGATTAAGGAGGTAGAATATGGGCGTGCATAGATGTGCTTTATAATACTGATGAACAGCCAATATGTAAATAATAGGCTTGTTATTAGGTGATTAGGTAATAGTGAATCACTATACTGTATATTGTCATTAATACTTATAAATCCTTACATGTAACCTTTTCACACACAAATGATGATTTGGTCATCACTTAACCTCTGTTCCAAACCTATTTGAGTTTCTTTCTTTACTGGAGTTTATATATATATATATTGAAGAATGTTGAAAACCAGTAGCCATTGACTTTGATAGATTTTTTTTAAACATAACTTTACAAAGTCAATGGCTAGCAGTTTCCAAATTCTTCAGAATTTTTTACTTTTGTGTTCAACAGAAAAAAATTACTTTAAAAGGTTTGGAATCACTTTAAAAGTGAGTAAATGGGAAGCAAATTTAAATTTTTGGCGAACTAGCTCTTTAAATACGGGTGTTGTGTTGCAAACAAGCTCCACTGAAGAAAATGATTCTTTGGATTTACCAGATTTCGTGGATTTTTAATGTGGTTGCAAGAAACAAGTTATATGGGCTGAATTTAAACAAACAAATTAAGTTGAAGATAACTAAATTTAAATTTGTTTAAATTTAGCCCATATAAATTGTTTGCAACTTTAACATTAAAGGTCTTGTGAAGTGGTTTGAAATGTGAATTTTTTTATTCGATGTTTGACTTAATCTCAACTGAAAAACAAAGAGAGGGTGGGACATAGTGTAGCTCCTCCCCTTTAAAAAACAGCCAATAGCATTTTGTTTTTATCACAGCGCTGCCAGTGAGAGTGGTTGAGCTCTAGCGCGTTAAATAAAAAGCAAATGAGAAGCATCTTGAAGAGGGCAGGACATGCCAGATACTAGAGAGCATTTGATTGGTCAAGATTTAATTAGAAAAAAATGTTGATCTATTTAGACCAAAGAGACAAACTGCAAGCTTTACATGTTTATCTCAGTTTAATATCTTCTAAAAGTATATTTTGCTACTGTTTTGAACCACACTAGCTTATAGATATCCTTGAAGACTAACACTGACACTAACTTCTAATAAACGTTATTTTGATTTCACCGGACCTAAAGAATTTAGTCAATCCAATGAATCATTTTTTACTGATCATTTCCTCTGCTTCTCAGGGTTACCCATGCAGCAGTGATAAAGAGTGTGTGGTGGGAACGTACTGTCATAGCCCTCAACACGCACCGTCCCGCTGCCTGTCCTGCCGCAGGAGGAAGAAGCGTTGCCACAGAGACAACATGTGTTGCCCGGGAAACCGCTGCAGCAACTGTACGCTCATGCAATTGACATAAAAATTCTTGTGATGTGTTCAAACCAACCTGGAGATAATTACAGTGGATTTGTTTTGGTTGTGTTTCTTCAGATGTCTGCATCCCGATCTCAGAGAGTGTCCTGTCCTCACACAAAACCTCTATGGATGAGAACAACAAGTTTTCCATCAAGGAGAAGAATTGGAAGAAGAATGGGAAACCTCACGCCAAGATCTCTCTCAAAGGTGAGCAACTTACAATGGCGCAACGCTGAAATTGAAAATCAAACTGGTGTGATGATTATCAGGCAGCCATAATATTCGTTTCAAGTTTATTTGACATTTTGAATGAAGCGTTTGAAACAGCTTGCTAAAGTAAGCTTCACTGTGAAAAATCTGTTAAATAACAGTTTCTGTATTTTGTGATTCACAAGTGTTTTCAGTTTATTTACAGTTGTGAATTACATTATGGGATGTTGATCTCTGCTCTGCCGACTTTCTATGTTGAAAATGCAACTCTACAGTTTAACAAAGTGACTTTTATTGGCATTTTAGTTGCTTGAAATAATATAATGTAAAAGAGATAATATATATAGAGATATAAGTCTGTAGAATAACAGTAAATGTACTGGCAGTTTCTTACAAGGTGTTTGTAGCGTAATATACAACACCAAACCAGACAGTATATCACTTTAAGCTATTAAAAATGTTCCTAAAAGTCATTTTTTTAAACTTTTCAAGGTTAAACGTTATTGGAAGAAAGATCAATATCCCATAATGCAATTAAAAAGCATAAATAAAAACATGAATCACAAAATACGGAAAACTGCGAAGTTACTGATATTTTTTACAGTGTTGCATTGACTGGAAAATACCTTTAAACTACCACTGGTCATTTTTTAATGATGCAGTGAGTAGGTGTGACTTGCAGGCTCCGCCTACTTTCCAAATTGTTATGTTCAGTTCATTAAGTTCAGAGATTCTCAATTAAAAACCAAGTGAAAAAACACTGATAGTTCAAATTAAATTGTAATTCAAATTAAGAGCAACACTTGACAGTTTTCAATGTTTTATAGTGTAAAAGATGGGTTTCATCTGGTGTTTTCAGTTTATTACATTTTTGAATTGCATTATGGGATGTTGAACTTGGTGATGACAGCTTTTCATGTCTGAAATTTATTCTGCAGATTTAAAAAAACTGTTGTTGTTATTTTTAGAAGTTTTAATACAAATTATTGCATGAGAAATACCAAGTACTGACATATTTTTTGTACGAACCTAGACATTTCAAGCTACAGAAATGTCAATAAAAGTCCCTTTATTAAATGTAATTTAATTAATTTAATTATTTTTTAAAAATAGATATATTATATACAATATAAAACTATATATATATATATATATATATATAACTGAAAACTGGAGGGAGTGATGGCAGTTTTGATGGTAATTATTTTCTTTCTGTCTACCAAAATTAATCTTTATTCATTTATTTGATATTGTAAAGTCATAAAAATGCTATTTTGGACTTTATATATTTACAGTGGCTATAGAAAATCATCATTCCCCTTTGAAATAATTACTTTATTTGTTGACAGCCGGAAATCAAATCCGATTCCAAAAAAATTTCCATCCTTTGAAAGGTTTTTGTAGCCTTCTCCAAATCTGTGTTTTTCTACAACTTTATCCCGAAGGTCTTTTGTAAGCAGGGAGTATTGTGAGAAAAGGTATAGATTTTCACAGGGTATGATGATTTTCTATAGGCACTGTATGTATTTTTAGCTATTGTTGAGAATGGGAGTGCAAATATAATATTTGCTGTAGTTTGTGCTCACCACTACAGAAGTTTACCCAATTATGAATAAATGTACTACCCTGGAAATGTAAAAAATGCAGGTAAATATTGAAATTATCATTAACTTTAAAGATTGTTTTTCATAATTCATTGTAACTAATAGAATATAAAAGGTTGCCAAAAATGTCTTTTATATTTGCAATAAAACCTTTTAGAAAATATCCATCCTTAACCTGACAAAATTTCTTAAAAGGAAAAGCACTCACTATGTGCCTCATGCTCAGATATTTTCATCAAATCAGTTTTATCAGAACACATGAGCGTCAGTTCAGAGACTGTGTGTGCGGTCTGAAACAGCAGAGAGTGTTTCATATTGGTACTCACTTATGAACTATGTCTGCAATGAGTTGATTCACTGGATGTGGTTGCACGCATGTGTTGAGGGACTGCGGGCCACAGATTTGGCTGTAACTACATGCAGCTCGTATATCTTGAAGACTAAACCACAGCGGGAGGCCTGTTTAGACTGACCACAATGCACTGCTATTCCCACACCTCTGTATTCTCACTGCAGGCTGACAGAACAGTCACACTCAAACATAAATTACACCACACAAGATACAGACGGAGACGTTTGAGGCAGCCTGAAGACCATTTACTGTAATTTATGGACTCTTCTGTTAGTTCATAAGTCAATGTCTTTGTTAAAAGATATGCAATAAATAAATTTTTATCATGCATGTTTATTATAATGAATCTGGAAGTTCAGGTTAGTAAAAATGTTAATGCAGTGTATTTATGCTTTCAAACTGCATTATAGGATGCAACATGTCTTGACAGCTCATGATTTTTAAAGTGTAGCTGTATAGTTTAACAAACAAATTTTTAAATTAAATTATATTATATTATATTATATTATATTATATTATATTATATTATATTATATTATATTATATTATATTATATTATATTATATTATATTATATTATATTATATTATATTATATTATATAGTCGCTTTATTAATCCGGGGTCGCCACAGCAAAATGAACCAGCAACCTAACCAACACATGTTTTACGCAGTGGATGCCCTTCCAGCTGCAACCCATCTCTGGGAAACATCCACACACACTCATACACTATGGACAATTTGGCCTACCGAATTCACCTGTACCACATGTCTTTGGACTGTGGGGGATACAGAAGCACCCAGAGGAAACCCACGCGAACGCAGGGAGAACATGCAAACTCCTTTTTGCTGTGAGGTGACAGCACTACCTACTGCGCTACTGCGTCACCCTATATTATATTATATTATATTATATTATATTATATTATATTATATTATATTATATTATATTATATTATATTATATTATATTATATTATATTATATTATATTATATTATATTATATTATATAGTCGCTTTATTAATCCGGGGTCGCCACAGCAAAATGAACCAGCAACCTAACCAACACATGTTTTACGCAGTGGATGCCCTTCCAGCTGCAACCCATCTCTGGGAAACATCCACACACACTCATACACTATGGACAATTTGGCCTACCGAATTCACCTGTACCACATGTCTTTGGACTGTGGGGGATACAGAAGCACCCAGAGGAAACCCACGCGAACGCAGGGAGAACATGCAAACTCCTTTTTGCTGTGAGGTGACAGCACTACCTACTGCGCTACTGCGTCACCCTATATTATATTATATTATATTATATTATATTATATTATATTATATTATATTATATTATATTATATTATATTATATTATATTATATTATATTATATTATATTATATTATATATTTTTATATTGCATTATATTATATTATTTATTATATTACATTAGATCATATTATATTATTATGTATGATATTATATATTTTTTCCAAACTACAAAAAATTAAGCAATTTTGTCAAATATATTAAATATGTAAAAAAAGTAATTTATAAATCTAAAAATATAAGATATTAGAAAAATTTAAATGTAAGACAATATCAGAACTGGCACATACTCTCTGGTTTTGTGTCATAATTCACATAACCAACACAGACACTTTATTCCTTTATTAATTATTAAACTACAAAAAAAAAATTAAAATTAAAACATAAATAAAAGCCATTTTATCAATTTTTTCCACATCAAAAGTTGTTTGGCAGATATAAAGGTACCATAATGCTATATAAAATATATGTGCAGTAAATAAATATTTTATTATGCACATTTATTTAAAACATTTTTTTTTAAACTCAGGTTAATCAAAATGTTACTTATTAATGATTAACTGCTTTCAAATCTCATTATGCAATGCAAAATCTCTGTCTTGACAGCTTTTGATTTTTACAATTTAACTGTATAGTTTAACAAATTGACTTATATTGATAATATTTTATTATTATATTATATTATATTATATTATATTATATTATATTATATTATATTATATTATATTATATTATATTATATTATATTATATTATATTATATTATATTATATTATATTATATTATTTTACATTATTATATTGTTATTTATTATACTATATTATATTTCCTGGTGACGGATTGCGGCTGGAAGGCGACCCCTGATGAATAAAGGGACTAAGCTAAAAAGAAAATGAATGTATATCATATTATATTATATTAATATGTTAGATTATTATTTTAGCCATTTTGTTAAATATATTACATATGTACAAAAATGTATAATGTATAAAAATATAAGATATAAGAAAAAATATAAAAATATATAAGATATAAGAAAATATAAAAACTGGCACCTCATTCCCTGGTTTTGTGTCATAATTCACATAACCAACACAGACACTTTATTCATTTATTAATTATTAAACTACAAAAAAACAACACATAAATGAAAGCCATTTTATCAAACTTTTCAACCAAAAGTTTTTGGGCAAAGATAAAGGTCCCATAATGTTATATAAAAGTGTAAATATGTGGAAACACAACTACAAAATACTTTTTTTTACTGTTAAGGGACAAGTTCACATGTTTGTAATGTATGAACATGGATGATGTGTTTCCATAACTATTAACTACTGACCGTCTTCACGTTTGTTTTTGTGAATTGTGGGGACATTACATAGGTTTCCATTGTTTGTATAATGTTTGTAAAAAAAAACTCATTCTGTGTGATTTATCAGCCTTTTGAGAAATGAGGACATCAGCAGTGTCCTCATAATTCATCACCTTAATGTAATACCTGTGTCATACCAATGTCATTAAACAGATTTGCATCATTATGTCACTAACACGCGCACACACACACACACACGCACACACACACACACACACACACAAACACACACACAAACCAGGTGGAAGCTGATGTCCTCCTCCATCACAACTCCAAAACCAGGGAAAAAAAAGTCAGGAAGCTGTGGTTTTGTTACAGGAAGGCTATTTTCTGTGTTAGAACTTTGGCAGGAAAAGCTTTCATGTATCACACACACACACACACACACACACACACACACACACTCACACACATACAAAAGAAAGTAAAAAACCTTGCATGACTAAGTACCATTTATGTTATATGTATAATAAATGTTTGCATCGCTAATTGTCCCTTTGAAGAGTAAAGCAGTCTGTTAGCCAAGCATATCAGGTTCTTTTCAAATGGGCCAATTACTGTACTTAATATACTGGATCAGGAAATGATTTGCTCAAACCAGGATCGCCAACACTCTATCTATATGCTGGCCTCGTATAATGCAATATAGAAAATACTTTAGCAGTTATACTACAGTGTGGGAGAGTCTTTTTTCCCATCAAATATACACTACCTGACAAAAGTCATGTCGTCTATCCAGGTTTTAGGAACAACAAATAATTGACTTCTGGTTGATCATTTGGTATCAGAAGTGGCTTATATAAAAGGCAAAGACCTCTAAATTACGCTTATTTAACCAAAATAAAATGTGATCATGCCTTGAATATTAATGATTTGATTAGCACAGTAAGGTCTGACTTTGCTTGGACAAAAGTCTGGTCACTTAACAGAAATAATGTACAGTATAGAATATAAAGTCATGGTGCAGTGGAAACAGAATTAACATTGTGTATGACTCCCATGAGCTTGAACGACTGCATCAAAGCATCTCTGCAATGACTCAAATAACTTATTAATAAAGTCATCTGGAATGACAAAGAAAGCATTCTTGCAGGACTCCCAAAGTTCATGAAGATTCTTTGGATTCATCTTCAATGCCTCCTCCTTCATCTTACCCCAGACATGCTCAATAATGTTCATGTCTGGTGACTAGGCAGGTCAATCCTGGAGCACCTTGACCTTGTTTGCTTTCAGGAACTTTGATGTGGAGGCTGAAGTATGAGAAGCAGCGCTATCCTGCTGAAGAATTTGCCCTCTCCTCTGGTTTGTAATGTAATGGGCAGCAAAAATGTCTTGATAGTTCAGGCTGTTGATGTTGCCGTCCACTCTGCAGATCTCTCGCACGCCCTCATACTGAATGTATTACCAAACCATGATTTTTTTCTTTACCAAACTTGACTGATTTATGTGAGAATCTCGGGTCCGTGCGGGTTCCAATATGTCTTTTGCAGTATTTGTGATGATTAGGATACAGTTCAACAGATGATTGATCAGAAAAATCTACCTTCTGCCACTTTTCCAAATGATCAACTAGAAGTCAAGTTATTATTTGTTGCTCTTACAACTGGGATCTATAAAGAGACTGTTGTCAGGTTGTGTATTGGCTTTAGATTGCAGTTCTGCCATGCAAAAAAAAGAAATATAAAACTGTAGCCATCTCTATTTTCGTGCTGAACTATTGTTAGAAAGGCGAGCTCCGGCTGTTTTGCATTTGTTTGTGTTGCCGATGCGTATCGGTGACGGTGACGTATTTGGTTGCACTTTATTATCTTTATTTCACTTGAGCGCTGTCCTGAATATTTGCATAAGAGATAAAACATGTGCGTAAGAGTTTTGCAATTTGCACATGTAACAGATGTGGTTTCCATAATGTGACGTACAGCGTGTGTGAGTGAAATAGTTTAAGGACCGGGGGGGAGAAAAATCACGTGGTTGTTGGATGGAGATGAATGGAAGAGAATGAACATGTTTTTTTAATGTAAATGTCTGTTTTAATGCTTTTCATGCTAAATTAAATTTAGATTTTAATATAATGCGTTGTAATGTTATCTTAGAGATAAGGGAAGGAAGGAGATGAGGGAAGAAAAGTTTAAATATAATTATTATTTAGCTAATTAATATTAAGCAATGAAAATAATTAAATCCTTGTATAATAAAACTATGATATGCTTTATTTTTGTATTATTAAATGGAAGAAATCCAGCCTTTTTAAATTTTGTAAGTCCAACATTATTTGGCCTAAGGTTTTAAATGATTATTTTAATAATGTAATGAAACATTTGCATATTCATGTCTTTGTCAATTAATGATCAAGTCACGCTAGTAATAAGTATGTTAAATTATTTATTTATTGTCCAACTCACAAATCATTCGTTCATTCATTTTCCTTCGACTTAAGTCTCCATTTCAGAGGTTGCCACAGCGGAATGAACCGCCAACTATTCCGGCATATGTTTTACGCAGCACATACCCTTCCCCAACCCAGTACTTGAAAAGACCCTTACTCTCTCACATTTACACAAACTCATACACTACAGCCAAATTAGTTCATCCAATTCACCTATGGCGGAAGTCTTTGGACTGTGTGGGAAACCGAAGTACCCGGAGGAAACCCAGCCGGGACTCGAACCAGCAACCTTTTTGCTCTGAGGAGACTTTGCTAACCACTGAGCCACCGTGCCACCTCTAAAATATTAAAATTACAATATACAAAATAAAATATTACAATGTGCGATTTTAATATTGATTATTTTAAAATGTTAAAGTATTTATTTAATATGCAACTCGTGAATCTTCTCCAGAAATTCCTGTATTAAAAACAATTGTTAAAAACAATTCAAAAGCAATTTTCAGCTGCAAAAAAAGAGGCTTCATTGAAAACTTTAAAAGCCCTGGGTCACAAAGTTACACACTTTGATTTAAATAATGAAGACTGTCCAAAATATCTAAAAACTACAATCCCATGATGCATTGCAAAAGCCACGAATGTAATAGAAAAATAGAGAGTTTTTTTGTATCCATAGAAGCCATATGAATACGTTTATTTATTTAAATAGTTCAACAACATAGGGGTGAAGGAAGATTTTTGCAACTTTCACTGCGACTTTCTGATTGGTGTACAGAATCATGGGTAATGTAGTTTTTGTTTTGCCTAAATACTGCTATTAAACAGGATTGTTTTAAAAATATGTTGAATTACTGCAACAAGCTGTTCAACAAAAGCATATATGTAAGGGGAAAAGCACATCCAGGAGGTTGTTATCACAGAATAACACCTGACAGGCTCCTCGGCAGCCTGACATGAAGCAGAGCACAGTTTTTTTAAGACTGAAGGGCTTTATTCTGTGAAAACAACTCCCTGGATGTACTTTATCCCACCTATTACATGGCTACTTTCACAAAGAGTAAAAATTAGACCTAAAACATTATTATGAATCAAAAAAGTTTATTAAATCTTTAATCAAACGCAAAAAAGGCTGAAGGGAGCATACACTAACCCAGTGTTTCCCAACCCTGTTCCTGAAGGCACACCAACAGTACACATTTTCAACCTCTCCCTAATCAAACACACCTGAATCAACTCATTAGAACATTAGACAGACTCCAAAAGCTGAAGTTAATGGGTCAGATAAGGGAGACATCCAAAATATGTACTGTTGGTGTGCCTCCAGGAACAGGGTTGGGAAATACTGCACTAACCTATGTATGTTTATTATTTCACATGTACATCATTGTTTTATCCGTTCACTTGTAGGTCACGAAGGCGACCCTTGTCTGCGATCGTCCGACTGCTCGGAGGGCTACTGCTGCGCCCGCCACTTCTGGACGAAAATCTGCAAGCCCGTCCTGCGGCAAGGCGAAGTCTGCACCAAACAGCGCAAAAAAGGCTCCCACGGCCTGGAGATCTTCCAGCGCTGCGACTGTGCCAAAGGACTAGCCTGCAAGGTATGGAAAGACGCCACCTCCTTCTCCAGGTCCAGGCTGCACGTGTGCCAAAGGATCTAACAGGGGACATTGCATACAAAACAAGCCGCACCTTGGGGGTTCTGCGTCCCGCTGGGAGAGGGGCGGACGAGGACTTCTTTTCTCCAGGACTTACTTTGCTGTGATTAAAAAGGGTGAGATACAGATGAATGTGTGCCAGAACAGGGTGGGTTTGGGACTTGAATGAAGTGAAACGGTGGATGCTCAGAGTTTGGAAGCATTCCGGGCATCTTTTCTGGAGGTTTTATTGATTTACAAGCCATTTTTATCACTGATAAAGTGCCGCCATTAATGGTTTAAGTGTCTTTTAGGATCTAAATGCTCTGATTTGTTTTTGTTTTGACAGTAGAATTTCCCATGCACAATTTTTCATTACATAACCACTTTAATATTAAAAGAGATTAGTTAACTCATTTAAAAAAAACTGAGTAGACCTGTTTCATCAAAAGCGACAAGTTGATTTTACTTTAAAAACAGTTTGGAACAAATATGTTGACTTAATTTTTACAATTATGCTCATAGTTCATTAACCTAATCATTTAGCACAAGGGGATTACTCACTTTTTTATGTTAAGTTAACTAATCGCTTTGAATCATTGAGAAAATCTGTTGAACAGTTGAGTTGACTTAACTTAATATTTACAATTATGCTCATAGTTAATTTACCTAATCATTTAGCACAAGGGGATTACTCACTTTTTTATGTTAAGCTAACTAATCACTTTGAAACATTGGGAAAATCTGTTTAACAGTTGAGTTGACTTAACTTAATATTTACAATTATGCTCATAGTTCATTTACCTAATCATTTAGCACAAGGGGATTACTCACTTTTTTATGTTAAGTTAACTTATCGCTTTGAAACATTGAGAAAATCTGTTGAACAGTTGAGTTGACTTAACTTAATATTTACAATTATGCACATAGTTCAATTACCTAAGCAATTTCAGGACATTTCACGCTTTTTAATGTTGTCAACTAATTGTTTAAAAGCAACAAGTTTTCTCACTTTTTTAGAATAAAGCTAACTAAATGCTTTGAAACCCAGAAATTCTGTTGTATCTTTGGAACAGTTGACTTAACTTAATTTTTACAATTATGCACATAGTTCATTTACCTAATCATTTTAAGGCAATGGGATTATTCACTTTTTATGTAGTCAACTAATCGCTTTTAAAGCAACAGGTTTTCTCATTTTTTTGAGTAAAGTCAACTTATCGCTTTAAAAAGTGAGAAAATCTGTTGTATTTTGGAATAGTTGAGTTGACTTGACTTAATTTTTACAATTATTCCCATAATTGTTTTACCTAATCATTTTAAGGCAACAGCATTTCTCAATTTTTTATGTAGTCAACTAATCGCTTTTAAAGCAACAGGTTTCTCATTTTTTTGAGTAAAGTCAACTTATCGCTTTAAAAAGTGAGAAAATCTGTTGTATTTTGGAATAGTTGAGTTGACTTGACTTAATTTTTACAATTATTCCCATAATTGTTTTACCTAATCATTTTAAGGCAACAGCATTTCTCAATTTTTTATGTAGTCAACTAATCGCTTTTAAAGCAACAGGTTTTCTCATTTTTTTGAGTAAAGTCAACTTATCACTTTAAAACATTGAGAAAATCTGTTAAATCTTGGAAGAGTTGAGTTGACTTTTTACAATTATGAACATAGTTTGTTTACCTAATCATTTTAAACCAACTGGATTGCTCACTTTTTATGTAATCAACAAATCGTTTTAAAACCAACAGGTTTTCTCACTTTTTTAGAGTAAAGTCAACTTATCGCTTTAAAACATTGAGAAAATCAGTTTTGACTTGGAACAGTTGAGTTGACTTAATTTTGCAAGTATGCACAGTTCATTTAGCTAATCTTATCAAGGCAACAGGATTACTCACATTTTTATGTCAAGTCAGCTTATCGCTTTAAAAGCAATGGTTCTATTCATTTTTCTTTTAGTAAAGTCAACTTATCGCTTTTTACTGCATCATTTTATTTGTTACATTAATAACTTTGGGTTTCTTTCATTATCATTTTATGTTTAAATTTTCTTAATTTTTTTATTTTTGTAGACTAAATTTCAAACATCTGCCCTTCTGAAAGTGCACTTTTGTATTTGCTTGTGTGATTCATAAAATCCAAACAGAAGAATATACGGTAGCCACACGTTAGGAATATAATAATTAGATTTACTCAATGGTCATAGATGAGATCAGAAATACTCAATCATCTTTGATTATCGAGGGAAGTTGTTTACAGTTTGAATGCACAGTGAATGTGCAAATGACTTCATAAATCAGTCCACACTTTTGCTCTGTAAATATTTTACACCGGCTTTTAGCTAGAATATAAAAAAATACAAATAAAAAACTAATAAGCTCTTATATTGTAAATAAAATAAAAAATGTATTTAAGAAAAAGTTGTATATCATGTATATATTGGTTAAAAGGAACAGAGGGGGGACGTGAATAAAGTAGCATAAAACGTTTTTTTAACTTGTCATAGCATGGTGTTTTATCTGTTTCCTCAAACTCAGTTTTTCACACCGCAGACATGAAAATCCCCACGCAGAACTATTTCTATTAAGTTATTTTCAAACCATGTTTCTTCACAGAGCTCAAGTTGTATGTATGTTCAATGTCTGCTTTTCCCCATCTAGAAATCTGATCTATGGCAATATATGCAAATCACATATACTACAAATATACAAGTTTGGATTCCGCATATCTAAAATGTCATATATTTCAAAATATTGGAAAATAATGTTCATTTACATATATTTCTCTATTTAAATTAGAAATATGTACATATATGTTTAAATATATTAGCTATAATTTTGTATATATATATTATGTTCATATATGGCTATATATCAGATTTTCATATGGGCCCGGGTTAGTCCATTTTTTTTTGTTTCTGTTGTAACAGTGCTGTTATTTCTCATTGTGTATTTACAGTGATTTAAGCAGATTAAAGAATGTATTTTGTATTACAAGCATTTGGCTGGTCTTGTATTTGCAGCTCTGACTGATATTGTTTGCTAAATTACAACCAATGAATAGAAATTTTAATGTGAATTCTGATTACAAAAATGGCGACTATAGCAGATAACTATCTATATTTTTAAATCTCAAATGCAGAATACAAAGAAACTGCAATTATTTATTGATTAATATATCAACTGAATTTACTTATTAAGCTTTTAATGAGCATTTTGTATATATCGGCTGATAATGTCTGCCGATATATCGTTTAGATTAATGCAGCCTGAAGATATATAGGCATAGACTGTATATTAAATGCAAGAAAAATGTCTGCATATTTGGGAAAATAAAATGTCAAAATATATATATGAGCAATATCACATGAGTAGCAATGCGATATGTCTGTATATCGGCACTGGTGGGAGGTGCGCAGTGTCATATACAGTCATATCGCACTGCTACTCGTGTGATATTGCGTTTTTACAACAGTTCGATGGCCCAATCGTGTGTATAAAAGAGAAAATCAAACACAGAGAGTCTTAAAATCCTTTTGTATGAGAAACTACTTTATTCCGCCATTCATTCACATCTTTAGCTGACGTCAGAATAGCAGAAACCATTGCTACTTCACACGTCACTTTAGAGCTAGTGTTTGAATGATTCTCTAGAGTAATGTCTAAAGTGATGACAAGACAGGTGATTTTGCTGACATTTTACGATTATAAAGCTGAACAGCATGAAATGCCATCAGTCTACAGAGATTTCCCAGTATTTCTCAGTTGCAATCTGGAGATCACAATAATTAACCCTGAAAAAGACAAAGCAACGCAAACAATAGTAGATTACTGTTGTATTTACAATAAGGAAAAAAACGCTAAACACATGCGGGCATTTCTTCTTTCTGTTTACTGAACTAGTCTGCAGTAACGAAAACAGGAGACACATTAGAAACAAACAGATGGCCAACCAAAAACTCAGGGTTATACAAAGAGTGGCCAACACAAAATACATATATTGCCATCTTACACTCAATACACTACAATAACTATGGTATAAATACAGCACTGCAACATCCAAAAGAGAGAGATCGATTTATAACATCACTCACTAATTTTATAATGTTTTGATTGACTCCTCTAAGGGCTTATTTTGCAGTCTCTGTCACCATCTTGTGGATGGACAACATCAACCATCTTTGCTTTGCTCAATGACAGGCTGATGGATGCCGATGCGCTGTCTCTCAGAAATTATAAATATTTAAAATAGGCACTATCCTTATAAATAAACTGCAGTTGCACTCTAAACAACTACATTCTCGAGTAAAAAAGCCCCAAAAGGACATTATGTTGTCCAACAGCTGCAATATATGTCAAACTGTAGTGAGTTTATTGATCTGCTGTCACTGTGTGTGTGCAGAGTAATACACAAGGGTGAGGAGGCTTTACGAGTTCTGATATTGCAGAATATTGCACGGCTTTCAACCAATCAAATCCAAGAACCAGACTGAACTGTTGTATGTATGTGTGTATATATGTATATATATATATATATATATATATATATATATATATATATATATATATATATATATATATATATATATATATATATATATATATATATATATATAAATATAAATGATACATTCATTAATTTATTCGTTTTCCTTCAGCTTAGTCCCTGATTCCCAGGGGTCGCCACAGCTGAATGAATTGTCAAATATTCCGGGTCGCGGGAACATTTTCAGTGGGTCAAAATGACCAGTGTGGTCAAAAAAAACCCAGCAAAAGTTACATTTTTAACTTATTTTGCTTATACCGGACTTTTATTTTGAAATGCGCGTGCAACAACCATATTGTTTGACATGTAAAATTTTGTTTAATTATAGCAACAAATATGTCGAAGCGCAAGTATGACCCCGAATATGTAAAGTATGGATTTACATATATCGACGACAAAAAAGGCTGAAAACCTCAGTGTGTCATATGTAGTGAGGTGCTCTCACAAGAGAGCATGAAACCTTCTAAATTAAAATGAAATTTAGAAACTAAACATCCCGGTTGCAAGGACAAATCTCTGGACTATTTTTAAAGACGATTCCAAGAGCTGAGGGCATTACAAAAGTGCGTACATTTTGTTAAATGACAGCAATAAAATATTGTTTATTTGTAAGTCTTGGTGATTTTCTTATGATTTATCTATCACTACTTGTGTATGTTAACAAATACTAGAAAGATTAATTATAATTCCTAAAATTATATTATAGTTCCTAAAAATTTGGTTCGTGGCTTGATGATCATGTAAAACTGTGGGTCCCATGGCCAAACCAGTTGAGAACCACTGCACTATGGCCAATTTTGTTTATCCAATTCCCCTATAGCGCGTGTCTTTGGACTATGGGGAAACCGGAGCATCCGGAGGAATCCCATTCCAACATGGGGAGAACATGCAAACTCCACACAGAAATGCCAACTGCGGCTCGAACCAGCGACCTTCTTGCTATAGGGTAACAGTGCTAACCATTGAGCCACCATGCCACCCCAAAAATGATACAACATACATAAAAAGATAGTGCTGAAGTATTAATGATAAGCAAGTTAAAATGTTCACTTAAATTGTTAAAAACCTTTTAAAATGTCATCAAATGATCCTCGTTCTAAATATGCCTGAGATATTTTTTGGCATATCTCATAAACCAGTTACTTCATCTAATAGCCGTCTTTTTAAAAAGCCTCAGTAGCTTTATACGGTTTGTATTACTGTGACTTTATATCCTTGATGACATTTATTAGCTAATACACCCGGCCTCTTATGTTGAAAATAAGCATCTTGCCTTTTATTTTCCCTTTTTTTTCAATAGCTGTTTCAGGATTAGCTTAACAGCCTAACATGTTAATAAAACATGGAGACTGAGCTCTTGTATTTCTGGCAGACAGGTTACGAGTAGACGAAAGAATGTAAAATGTCTAAGGCCGTTAACATGACAAACCACTAACAAAGTGGCCTGTATAATGCTTCTGGTTCATGGAAACGGCTTAATGTTGTCCATCCCCGTTTAATACCATGTAGTCCTTCAGGAGCTAAGTAACAGTCTTAAAATGTGTGTTTGTTGGGCTTATTAATGATTCACACTTCATCAGAACTGTAAATCACAGGGTTCATAAAGTAAACCACATCAATTTAAAGTCATATTTTAGTCTTCAGTGAGTTTTTCCCCCCAACAATGTTAAGAAATAAGGATAGTCCCTTAAGGTGTGTTCACACTCCAAACAATGACGTTTGCTGCTTGTTCAAACTACTTAAAATGAGCTAAAACAAAACAATTCTTGAGTTTTTTTGGGGGGGGACAACCTAATTGTTCTGTGTTTAATTCACTTAAATTTGTAAAAACTAATAAGTTAACTAAAGTCGCTTCTCTTGGTTCGAGCAGTCAAGAAATAGCAGAAGAAAGAGCAGAAAATAATACATTGAGAGCAGTGTAGATTTTTATTTTTTTAAAGGATTAAAACTGTTACAATGTTGTCATAATTTCTTGTTCACTTTAACAAGGCAAGATTTCTAAAAAAATCACAAATAAACTGTTTTCTAGGGCTGCATGATTAATAGAAGTGGATTAAATTCACGCACATCTTGTCAGTAAAGCTGCTTTCAGATGGCGAAGTGTTTACTACACTATACTAGCAATAGTTCACTGATAAGCTACGCAAATCTAAATTATTTAGGAGAAGTTAATCAGCGTTAAAATAATCATTCAGACATTTGGCAGTTGTTTATGTTACTTACAGATTCTGTGTTGCTGCTATATCTTAAAGTACATGAAAAAAAACATTTAATGCCCACTAATTGAAATTCTGCACTCTGATGAGGGAAAACTTTGAAATTCTGAGTTTTTGATGAATAATGAGGTTGTTTTGTCATGCTAAATACATTTGAGAAT
The DNA here is from genome assembly GCF_903798145.1 of Danio aesculapii. Lineage (NCBI taxonomy): Eukaryota > Metazoa > Chordata > Actinopteri > Cypriniformes > Danionidae > Danio > Danio aesculapii. The sequence goes on along the minus strand of NC_079435.1, from coordinate 11,120,074 downwards.
TTAAATAAAATGTTGCTGCTTCATTTTAAAGGTTTTGACATGAAGATAGGTCATTTATACAGAATTATAAGACAACACAAGGGTTAATGAACATTCAAAACTGTGTGCAACTGCTGAAGAGCCAATAAAACGTGTGTCAAATCAGCACTAGAAATATCTTTGTCTTCGTCACAAATGAAACTCTGTGATTTTGATGAGGTTTCTTGGGATATCATGTCTTGTAGTTAATTTGGGAGTGATCAGAGGCCCAAATAAGTCCACTTTTAAGGTTTGATGGGGATGTTCACTCAAGTCAATCAAGTTCGAACACAATCTAAAATTTAAAGGACCCGGGGTCTTTTTTTATAAACATGACATAATAACAAAATGGGTGGAAATGTGACTACACCACGTCCAGCCTATTTTACGTTTTGTCAGTTTAGTGGTGAGTTCAGTTGTATGAAAATGTGTGATTTTTAACCAAACCCCACCCAGAAACTCAACCGTCAATTAGGGATAAGCAAATTGTACAAAATTGTACAAATTAGATTGTACGAATTGATACAAATTGGACACTAAATATAAAAGTTATGAATTGCAGTGAGATGGTGTTACCACTTCTTACGCAAAATTTGTGATCTATAAAAAAACTAACTTGACAGGAGAATATGTGCTGCTGTAAGTTAACTCTAAGTAAGCATATTTACCCTAAATATTGACTTGATTGAACCTCTAAAATCATGAGCTTTAATCAATAATAAATTCATTTACATTTATTCTGGTGTACGTTCACTTTTAGGAAGTGTTCTATGGAAATTTTATAATTCAGAATCCTTAAACTTCTCAGTGTGAAGCTGATTTCCATATGCAAAGAGTAAAGATGAATATGATCAAATTTGGAAGATTTTTTGGGGGGGATTTTATAAACTCAAAAGTATTGAGTTAACTAACATCTGTATTTTAAATGACATAAGAAAATTAAGTATATATTATGATTATTAAATTATTAAATGTATAAGTTAAACTTACTGATAAATTCAAGGTACATTTTGTTAAGTGACATTGAGCATTTTAGATAAAAACAAATGATGCCTACATACCCATCATTAGTATTCAATAATATATAAATAATCAATAATAAATAAATAAAATGTATTCTGGTGTACGTTCGCTTTTAGGAAGGTTTCTACACAAATTTTGCAAATCAGAACCCTTGAACGTCTTAGTGTAAAGCTGATTTCCAAATGCAAAAAGTATATAAGTATGGTCAAATTTGGAAGATTTTTATTATTTCATAAACGCAAAAGAATTAAAAGATTAAAACCTCAAAAGTTAACTAACATCTCTGCTTTAAATCACGCAAGAATATTAAGTTATGTTTATGGATAGATTCAAGATAGACGTTGACCATTTTGCATAAAAACAAATTATGCCTACTATACCCATCAATAATAATCAATAATAAAGAAATAAAAAAATTATTCTGGTCTCTGTTCACTTTTAGGAAGGTCTTAGTGTGAAGCTGATTTCCATAAGCAAAAAGTATATATGAATATGATTTTGAAGATGACAATTTGGTAGATTTTAAAAAAAAAATAACTGTGGTTTAAATCACGTTAGAATATTAAGTTATGTTTCAAGAGTTCATACTTAGCTCATGACTTACGAAGCTTGTTTGGCATGCTGTCCCGGGAGAGAGAGCCCTGAGCTCAAGGGATCCTCGAGTCCAGGGCTCCCTCCCTTTGCGGGGCGAGGGAGGGGAGATTGAGCTCAGGGCGATCTCAAGGCTCCCCCGCAGCTAAGGCCAAGATGAACTCCCTTAGAGCGAGATGTCTAGTAGAACAGACTTGAGAGCCTATTTGGCTTTGAGAAAAACCGGGGGACCCCGGGAAAACCCCTGTGGACGCGTGCCAGCTCCACCCAGAAATGCCGGATGCTATGGCAAGGAGCCAGAGCCGTTGGAATTCCTGCTGGTTGCTGGGCCACCTATTCTGGATAAAGGTGGAAGGAGGGGGGGTGGGGGTTCTTCAAGACGAAGATAGTTGCAAAGAGAAAAAAGGATATATATAGGAACTTATGATGCTTTGATTGGAGGGTTGTGATTAGCTAATATGAGCCAGCTGGGTTAATCATGAGCACGTACTCCTCTCGAAATTAGATTAAGATATTAAACTTCACTTAGGGAGAGACTTAACTACACTGTTCCTATTTACTGTGACCTTTTATGTGAAGCTGCTTTGACACAATCTACATTGTATAAGCGCTATACAAATAAAGGTGAATTGAATTGAATTGAAAAACTCAAGATGCATTCTGACGGTTTTAGATAAAAACAAATGATTCCTACACACCATCAATAATAATCATTCATTTCAGATGAATTGCCGTTCATTGCTGTAGTGTCATTCATTGCCGTCTTTCGGATGAGACGTTAAACCGAGGTCCTGACTCTCTCTGGTCATTAAAAATCCCATGGCACTTTTTGTAAAGAGTAGGGGTGTAACCCCGGTGTCCTGGCCAAATTTCCTTCATCGGCCCTTACCCATCATGACCTCCCAATCATCCCCATCCACCAAATTGGCTCTGTCAATGTCTCTTCACTCCACCTATAGCTGGTGTGTGGTGAGCGAATGGCGCTGTTGTCCTGTGGCTGCCGTCACATCATCTAAGTGGACACTGTTGGTGGTATGAAGAAACCCCCCTCATGATTGTAAAGCGCTTTGGGTGTATAACCATCCACAATAAAATGCGCTATATAAATACACATTACATTACATTCATTCAGTCATTTTCCTTCGGCTTAGTCTCTATTTTTAGTGGTCGCCACAGAAACCTGAGCACCCTGAGGAAACCCATACTAACCCAAGCCACATTATGCATACATATTCATCGATAATAAATAAATAAATAAATAAATATTCTGGTGTACATCCACTTTTAGGACATTTTCTAAGTAAATAATGTAAATCAGAACCCTAGAACTGATTTCCATGTGCCAAAAGTATGAATATGATCAAATTTGGAAGAAATATCAGCCTCAATTGCTTTATGCATGGCAGCTCTACAAACATGTTTTATTTCTTTCATCAGCTCAGCGTTTTTAATGCTTTCATTGGAAGTGATGAAATCACAGGGATTTTCCACAGCCATTCCTTAAAAACACCTTAGCACAGAAAAAAGCTATATTTCTTTTTTCCCCCCTTGGATTTTGCCATTTTAAACAGATCAAAAATTGTCGTAAAAAACAATTGGTCACAGTGATCCAGGGCTAGTGAAAATCATTCTGGCCGGTTTACTTTTACAGACT